>NC_040032.1:14096389-14298900 GCF_000972845.2 Larimichthys crocea
TGTAATAATAATTTCATTATTTATGTGTGTGAAATCAGTGACAACATTTTATTTGTGCAAACATGCATGATCACGTTGGTACTGGACTGTAAAATTGTAAGTCTTGAACAGCACACGAGAGGTGAAACGATTAGTTGATCAGTTATTTTGACAATTAATTATTTTGTTTAAGCAAATGTGTAAGTAAAAATGGCAAAAAAAATAAATATTTCAGCAATTCAATGTGAATATTTTAGCCTCTATGTATAGAACTGCATAGAAAATTTCAGACATTGGCGCCACCCGGTGGTAGTATTGTAAAAGACACCGTGATAGACGTAACGCATGTATCGTGTTTTTCTGTTTCCTGTTTTTATACTTCATATTCCACATGTTCATGTATGTAGTATAGCCAAGCAGTAATGTCAAAAACCTGCAGTTCCTCAAACGTCCACTTGAGGCTGGCTCCAGAAGTGAGTCAGTGTCCATAAGTCCCCATGTTTAAAACTTTACAGCAGAAATAAACATGTTCACAGCCTGGTACAAAAAACAGTTTTGGTCTCTATAGCTAATTTCATCATTCATGACAACTGTACTGAGGGTGAATTTATATAGAACTCACCTGTTCAAATTATATTAAGGCTTAAAGTTATGCACGATTAAAAGCATGCCCACTTTGAGCCTATGAGTACAGTTCATATTTTAGCCTTGAAGGTAGAATCAGAAGAAAGGTAGCCACACACACACACAAAGTAATGCTGGCCATCATGCTACACTAAGCTGGCTACCCATATCTTGGCTCTAGCTTCATATTTAGCACCCACAGTGGCTGCTAGCAAGGCTTTGTTTACTTTCTTCTTCCTGACATGTTGACTGGCAGTTAACCTTCAGGTTGGGTTTTAAAGAGTGAAATGGGAGGTCACGCGGTGGCATGTGTGTGTGCGATCGAGTCGGTCCTCTCGGATCCATCATCACTGCCATCACCGGCAACCACATCAGTCTCATCTGCCCCCCGGGGCTGTAGGCGCCCGCTGCCGAGCTCTTTGATGTTTCGAGGATGTGTTTAGCAAGCGATAGTGTATCAGATGACATTGGTCTTTCTCTTGTCACCTTGCGCTTTGCATTTCAAATCTATGTCACAGTGTAGCCCTGCTAATGAGAGGGGGCGAGGGACACGGGAAGTGCAGGGGAGAAAAGAGCGAGGGCGGGTTGAGCTTCGATACTGTGAGTTCTCTAAATGACCTCTCTTACCTCCAGACAGGCAGATCAGGTTCATAACTTTTTCCAGTGTCTCTCTCTCTCTCTCCTCTGCACCAGAGAGGTGGCCAAGCCCAGATTCTGGATTTAGTGTTTATATGTGTGTGTATGTGTGTATGTGTGTGTGCCAGGATGAATGGGAGGTAGAAGTAGGAGGAGGAGGAGGAGTGTGTGTGATTCAGGCCCACCCCCTCGGGCTCTATACTTTTTCCTGAGAGAGTAGAATCTGCTCACCTGCCCTGACATGCCTGCCCCGGCTCCTCCTGCCTCCCCCACCATCCTCTTCATACATTACTCGCCCCCCTCCAGCGGCCCCACATCAAAGTACCCCTGTGAGTAATGGATACCCAGCAGGGCCACACCCTTCCCTCCCCTAACCAACTCAACTGCCGCTCAAGCACCCGGCAATCACACAGCACACACACACACACACACATACAGCAATTATTCACACACAATTAGACTTAAATATACAGCTTCAGCGCTAGGTAAACAATATTTAAAGCAAAGCTGTGTAGTTCTGGTTAGTTTTGATGTAATTTACCAAACTATTTCAACATTTATATAAGTCTACCAAGAAACAGAAAGGAATGTAGTCACCGGAAGAGTTTAAAAGGAAAAGTTTGGGGTTTTTTGAAGTGGTGTTTTATGAGAGTACTTATCCACAGTCAGTGTTTTACCTACAGCGGGCGGCAGTCAGTGCAGCCCTGAGTTTGGAAAAGCAGATAGGAGCTAAGCAATGTACTGCTGTGGATGAGGGCAGCAAGAAAAGTATATTAGCCACTTAATAATCAATGAAGGTGTACACTATACAGACAGACAGAGACCAGACTTTAATAATAATAATACATTTCATCCAAACAGTAACACTAAAATCACAATAGACTGAGCTAAGCATTAAAAGCCTCCAAAGCCACCAGACTCCTTTGGCAAAACATTTTACCTCGCAGAACACAGTTGGTTAGTTTGCTGGTGTCATTGTGAGATTTTGGTCTTTTTAACATGTTAGTTTGGATTCAAGTTAGTGGTAGACCAGCTACTCTTTGTGGGCTATGAGGTTACATTTCTGTTTTTGTCAATGAGTCTGTTGGTTTTGGAGAGAGAGAGATATAAATGCTTCAGTTTCCCATCAGAAGAAGTTGTCTGACAGCAAGGTAAAGCAGTGAGAATGTGCTAAATATAGCAATACTTTTTGGTTTTTAGGTGGTTTGCTGCTTCCCTCCTCCTCAGCGGTACATCCAGCATAGCATCCATGCTCGTCCTCCTGTCCTGTCCGCTTCTCAAAACTATGTCCGTGCTTGACTGCTGTCTACCTACTTGAAATAACCCAAATTATCCCTCTAAAACCTTCCTGTCTTGATCTAATGCTTTGTTGCTTTGTTAATTAGTTGTCCAATCAGTCGAGGCACCCATCCCGAGCCGAGTTCTTCGAGATTTCTGTTTTTCCTCGCCACTGTCATCAAGTGCTTGCTCCACAGTCGAGACCTGCTCATGAGATAACGTGTGTGATGATTTGGCACTAAATATTTGTTCATGTCACACATTTTGAAGGGCTGACTATGGATTTTAGATAGATCTATATATGTTTTAATCTCCTGTTGTCAGTTGGAAAGCAGAGATGCACAAATCCTGTCGACTTTAAATTGGATGCCAACACAATGTCCATGACATCCACCCAAACTGCACCTGTTTTTAATGCCACTTTGCTCCCTTTGCCCCACACACACACACACACACACCTATTATCACCACCAGCCCTCGCCCCCGTCTGCTCCTCATTTAGCCATGCGGTGTGTCCCAGTCCCTCAGTAATGGTTCCAGTGTGTCAGGCCAGTCAGGAGAAATGACAGAGCAGAGAGTCGGCCTCAAACCTGTAGGCCCAGAGCTCTGTACTCTGTCATTAGACACTTTAATGCAGCAGCAGCAGCAGCAGCAGCCTGCTCGCCTCACTCCTCTGCCTCCCCTCCCTGGCTTTCTCTTTTTTCTTTTGCTCTTTCACTCTCACTCTTTATTCCCACACACATTATTCCATGGTATAATTTACTCATGCAATGAATGATGTGGATAGTCACGCTGGGAAAAGAGAAGTTAAATAGAGTCTAGTGCCATGTTTTAAAGGGGCAGGAAGGGTTATCGGAGAGCAAGGAAATGCAACATCAACAGGTTTATGGCCGTGTGCGGTGGTGTGTAATCAGCGGTAATAAAGATTTTCACTATGAGGACAACCATGCGCACTAATTAGCTTAAGTTGAGGTTGAAATGTCTTACTCGCTTACTTGTTGCACTGTTAGAAAATGTCACAAGAGGTAATTTAGTCTTTTTCTAAGTGATAAATGAGATTTTTTTTTAATCATTTTCTTGTTAGTGCTCCGTCCCGCCTTGTTCTGTCTTGCTTTATGCTGAAACTAATTCCTAGAAATGTCACGACACGAGGGAAGTGCCAGCTACTTCTGTAACAAGTCAAACTGTCTCACTCTATGTGCAGATTTATTCTTGTTAGCTGGCATATTAAAGAAAAACGATGGCACAATATGAGAATAAATACTCAGCCACATATATTGTTGCTGACTCCTGCAGATGATTGACTTTTAAACATACTCCCTGCCCCTTTAAAGGTCCAGTGGTTAAGATTAAGGGGACTTGAATTTTCACCAGTCCACCACTTTACACTCTCGTATGTTTCTACAGTAGCTCAGACTGGACAAACTACTTGGATCTACACAGATAAATCCAGCCACTGTAGTTTTCTTCTTCATGCTAAGGAGCTGAGGGTGAGGCAGGGTATGTCACTAGACACTGCTCCTTTAATGCAAACACTTGAATAAAACCTGCTGTCATAAAGTCAAAGGTTATGAAGCTACAGGGTCACACTTGGACTCTGAATATAGTTCTGTAATCATAGATGTTGAACTAATATAGCAGATGTTTCTCCATGGTAAGACTGAATGTGTCTCTGTGTAATATTCTCATTATTGCCATCTCCGTTACATTGGAACATGGCTGCAGATGAAGGGAACTTGCCCGCTGGATTGAATTGGCCTGGCTATGCCACCCGCACCACATTAAACCCATGACAAACACAGAGACATTAAGAGGCAGAGCGATCTTGTCAGGCGACGGAAAAACCTTGGCACATCCCTCATGAGAAATAAAGACTTTCAGGACGGTGTAGTTTGTCTCTGCCCCCGTTGAGAACACACTGTGACGCCAGGCCTGGCTCGCAAACCGCACTTCGCCAGGGATGTAAACAAACAGCGCTGGCTGGCTGGCTGACTGGCCCGTAGCAGGCCACCCAATGCTATGAGAGTTCAGATCACCGGCTCGATCTGGTGTTTATGCAAGATGAGCTGTGGTTGATGCTGCAGTCGGCCAAAGAGCCGCTCATACGAAGGTGGAAAATAGATTCTTGAGTGGTTTGTTTGTCTAAAGCATTTTCTCCTGTCAGCTTCAGTAGGTGTTGAAAATCTAAAGCCGTGACGCGTTGGATTTTTGTGAGATTATAGCGACTTTCATTAGAAACATGAGGTAATGTTGGTGAAACTTGGTGCAGAATATGTGATATTTTCAGGCTGTTCTCGGTATCCTTATTGATAGCGGGGAATAGTGGTTTTAAATATTTAGACAATCACAAGTCTAGTTGCGCAGTTTTTCTGGACCCCAACCGATCGGATTATTCAACTCTTATTGTCTCTCTTGAAACACAGGGTACCGAGGTTGATCTGAGCAATAATATTATTTGTTTAAACTTGCAGTAGATATTGTTACCAGCTTTTCACATGTATATATTGGTATTGGTGTATATGGAAAACATTGTTTTGACAGGATTCCTGATTCCTGGTTTGAACCTGTGTGGAGATTTCTATGTGTTGGGTGGGTTTTCCTCCCACAGCCCAAAGAAATGCATTTAACAGGTTAATTGGCGACTGTGAGTGCAAATGGTTGTTTGTCTCTGTGTGTCAGCCCTGTGATGAACCTGATGAGAATAAGTGGTTACAGAAATGAATGGATGAGATATGTGGAGTTAATTAATAATTATTAAATCCACTTAAAATGTAATTATTAAAGTGTTTGACAGCCACATTTCAGCAAAATGGGTGCTTATTTACATATATATATCTGAAGTATAGTGCACGATTACTCCTTAATATTCCTTTCAGCCCCAAAAATGTAGTGTCTGCTGGGCTCTAGTTTCATCAACACTTCATCAACTGTAGTTTAGTTTTAGTGAAAGGGGAACATCATCGATTTTACACATCAAAGTCTGTTTACAGGTCTTGGGCAGTACGACTGTATATATAAAGTCTTTTGTAGCTCCAGAAAGAGCTGCGAGAAGCCTGATGAATCGCCTCGAGTGATGCCAAGTGAAGACTACAAATCTTAGAAGGAAAGGCAATAATGTGGGTGTGTGGAGTTCAAATCCTCATAAGCTGTAATTCATGAGTTTAGCTTAGCATCATCATCATCATAAAGACTGGAAACAGTGAAGCTCAGTAACTAACATATTATATTAAGTTTGTTTTGAAATGTCAACAGAAATGTGTTTCAGTTTTTGACACGTTGATACGACACAGGTGTAAATAATAAATGGCTGAATTCCATTTAGCTGCTTCGGTTCCAGGTTCCTGTCCACGCTTGCTGACTGTCACGTTGAATGGAATGGCGCCATCTTTAATGTTATTAATTACACCTGTGCCTCAGTGTGAAAGAGGCCCTCGGGCTCAGCTCGGTAATGACACTGGATGTCTTACATTTTTCTGTTATGGTTTGTCACCATAGCTGAATGAATAGCCGTGCTGCTGCTGTGTACCTGTGTGACCTCACAGTCCCCTTCTCTCTTCTCTCCGCCTTCGTGCCCTCAGGTGTGTTTAGGTCTGTGACAGCTCGGCAGCGCGGAGAGAGAGAGCTCCGCTCACAAAGAACACAGCAGAAAACTCGTGCTACTAAAAGTAGCAGACTATTGTGGTCCTTGTGTGCGCTGTTTGTTAGTTTTCCAGCGATGACGTCGTCCTCGTTGTATAACTTTGCAGAACCGCAGTCATTTCCGATGCTGCAATTGTTTGCGCTCAAATGCCAAATAGTTTTTAATCACATGTGTCAAGTTGCACCTCACGAGGATGGGTGTTTACCTAACCACAGTGATGTCTGTTTCACTTCCGACCATAACAAACGTGGACATGTTGAAACCCTCGCTCGCGCCGGCAGTCCTTTTTACTGTAACTGTCTCGTTAGAGTCAGAGCTGCGCTTTTCATTGCTCCATTAAAGGTTAAATATATCTCCTATTAATCATGTAATGAGATCTCTCAGGCCTCTTCCGGGTGTGTGGCTCAGTGGAGGCGACCACACTGTGGTATTACTACTACTAATACTGAGATATAATAAGACCACAGCAGCAGCAGCAGCAGCAGCAGCAGGCACTGGAGGAATACATTATGTATATATTCTTGAACTGTAGGAGAAACTTCTCCACTGCTTGTGTCTGTCTTTGTGTGTGTGTGTGTGTGTGTGTGTGTGTGTTGGACCACAAGTCGGGCTTCCCTGCATTTATTACCACGATTAGAGGACTTTATGGGCTCAGTGCAGCATAGGGGAACTTTTGAACCCCAGGTAAAGCAAATTCCCACATGTCAAAGATCCAGCTTCTTTTTTTTCCCTTCTTCTTCTTCTTCTTCTTCCTCCTATGTGACCGCACCCCATTTTGGCCCATGCACGTACTACAATTACTGCTCTGATGAAACAGGGGAAAGACTGTTGCACCAGAGCTGGAAGCCAGATCAAAGAGGATATGTTAATTCTTTATCTGACCTCTCTCTGACCCTCAATACTTTGGCCTTTGGAAAATGTCCAGCGAGACAATGCTGCTAATGCTCAGCTACACTCTTCAGTGTGCATAAACACACACAGTGCCGCACACGTACACAAAGGAACCCTCTATGTCTTCCTCGTCATGCATTGACTCTTCTCTTTTTGAAGTGTTAAGAAAGTAATCAATGTCGCCACTCCACAGAAGAAGTTTCTCATTAACTTAACTGAGCGATGCTTGCACCTGAATGACTTTGTGTGTGTGTGTGTGTGTGTGTGTGTGTGTGTGTGTGTGTGTGTGTGTGTGTGTGTGTGTGTGTGTGTGTGTGCGTGCTCCTTCCTGCCCTGGGCGGCAAACAGTAGGCTAGAAATCACTGTTTATTGTTATGTTTGACCCGGCTGATTAGGTGTTTAAACTTGTTTCTTCTCCTCATTAAGCGTTGGCAGATGCCAAACACTTTAGAGCATGTGATGAGACGTCGACGAAAAGGCTTTGTTTTCTTTTCTCGCCTTCTTCTGGTGATGAAGTATCTCAGAGGTTTTTTTTTACCGGAGCGCGCCGATAACAAGAACAGCACTCAGAGACAAAGCGGGGAGTGTGGGACGCACACAAGACAAACATCGGGTCCACAGAGAGTCGTGCATACACAAAGGAATAGTGTCCTAACGGTGGCCTAATGCTAGCCACAAAGTTGTGATATTGTTACGCTCCTGATTTTATCTGCTCACCACTGAGACTGAATCTATGGACTTGTTTTGACATTTTGCATCGCTCTGTAGTCGTCCATGGTGAAAAACAATACAGAGGACGACTTTAAAGTGGCATCTCATCAATATTTTATCATTTTATTACAACACATGACATCTTATGAAGAAGTTATCCTACTCTGAAGTTCAATACATTTTTTGTGTTCACTTTCATCAGTGTCATAGCATGAAAATCTGTTATTGCAGCTTTATTGGGTGTCTGGTTTCCGACATGTATTGTATTCTGATGTATTTAACCTATAGAATTATGTTTTATTGACACCTATAGCTCTGTTAGACCCAACACTTAAATGGACAGAAAGATCAGCAGTGTACAGTACAGCATATTGTGCAAGTACACTCAAAAGCACTCTCATATCCCCAATATCTGTACTGTATATCACATATTTCCCCAAGCTCATGATTGATACTTTTAAATGTAACACAAAGAACAGATGAAGGGATGCTACTGCGTACAAAATTAGACAATGTTAAGGAAGTTATTAGTATAAGTAAACCATTCTTTGCTGTAATGAAAGATCACTGATGTGTCACCACTGAAACTTTCTGTTAGCTGTTAATGAAGTAATTAAACATATATAGGAACGGGACCTTTCAGAGACTAGTTTGAATACAAAATATCACTTATTTGCATGTTGGGTTGATGCCCCGCCTATTTGATTATTTTATTTTCCCCTCAATCAAATAACTCTTTATTATGTCTGCTTGCCAACAATAGAACAAACGTTTGGATTCATGCTGTGGCCTTTAGATTGCTGCAAACATGCTTTTTAGCCAGTGTGTGGCTTCCAGAGTCAGGTGGGAAAAGTGGCAGGAGGAGCTGTACTTTGCTCTGTGCTGTGAGGCCCTGCGGCTCAGTGCATGACTGCCACCTAGTGACGGTTTAAGACACTGTGTCCTCTGAAGTGATGTTGCGTTGGTGACAGGTTTTCCTGCTCAGCATGTTGTTTTTGTGCGTTATCCAGATCACAAACACTTTCTGATGTATGTCCCGCTCTCTGTCTCCTTCAGGCTCGCATGGCACTGGACAAAGGTGCTCAGGCTGTTATCTTCGATGTCAGTGATGATGCCAATGCTGCTGCTGAGGTGAGCGTGCAGACACGGCTACAGCTATATTCATTCATAAAGTATCTAAGATGAAATATTCATATTATTCCTGTTTCTTTCTGTTCCTGCTTTGGTCACACACAGCTGCGAGAAACAGACTCCCTTCCCCGTCCGGTCGTGCTGGTGGAGGCGGAGGATGCTGAGGAGCTGATGGGTTTGGTCAACAAGAACGAGGAGGCCAAAGTTCGCATTGAGATCATGATGGAGCAGCCTAGATGGGTAAGCACTGAAACAAATGCCCACACACACACGTCAGACTTTCCTTTCGTTGGCAGGAACAACAGCAGAACTGAAAGGGAGTCATGGGAAAGATATTTTACGTCATGTTAGCTGAGAGGCTTTGTTTACGTGTGAAACAGAATGTATTGATGTGGACTGTGGACATTTCACAGATTTACAAGATCTGAAAGACCACGTCATTGCTATTGTTCTTCACTTACACACAGGCATTCTTGAATTTGTATGAAAAACTATAAATATCTACTCTCTTTCCACCGTCTTTTTCCTTTCCAGCCACACTACGATGTGGGTATCCTGCTCACCATCGTCCTAGCTATTCTCACCATCATCCTAATCTTCGCTTTCCGCTACAAGTGCAAGTCCAACAGAACATGGGTGAGTAGAAGTGTAAAGCCTACAGAGACTGTCAATTTGAAGCAGCTTGGCTGGAGATCTTTTTATGAACTCTCACCTCTTGTGCGCGCAGGACTCTGTCCATCAGCAGACCATGCGGGCCATTAGCCGATTGGAGACCAAAACCTACAACTCCCAGGGTTGCTCTGGCTCTCAGCGCCACCGTGCTGCCTGGGGATCAGCCAGCAGCTCCAACTCGAGCCCCGTTTGTGCTATCTGCCTGGAAGAGTTCCAGGACGGGCAGGTAAGAGGATAGAGCGCAAGGAACCGGCTGTATCTGTAGATTAAATTATTCCTTATCAGCTATTTATCCTCAACTTTACCTCTGTTTCAGCATTTGAGGATCATCTCCTGTGCTCACGAGTTCCACAAAGACTGTGTCGACCCCTGGCTGCTACAACACCGCACCTGTCCACTCTGCATGCACAACATCATGGGTGAGGAAAAGCATCCTCATACCACGGGAATCTTTATTTTTAAATGTAGTTTAGTCGTCATGTTTGTGGTTTGATAGTAAACCCACAATCTCTCTGAATTTTTTGGAATCTGTGGTCCACAGGGACGGAGAGGCAGCCCCAGAGGAGCAGACTCCAGCAGAGTCCTGAGCAAAGCCAGGGTTTCCTGCACGCTCAGCCCTACAGCAGCCCGCGCAACCATCCTTTCCCCCAGCATGCCATTCCCTTTTCGATGAGGCCCCACTATCCTCGTGGACCCTCTGGACCGTATCCCTCTCTGGGCCACTACACTAGCTCTTCACCCAGGGACACCCAAACACTACGTTTCCTCAGCAGGCCGCTCGGCTCCGGCTGTGGGTACCACCTTCCTGTAGAGGGTCCCGGAAGGCCGCACAGGATTGGAGGTAACTGCAGGACTTCCACCCAACACTACACCCCCCGTCGGTCCTGCCACAACTATCGCTCATCCTGTCCGGCCCAGCGCAGTGCCTCCAGCTCAAGACTGCACCACACCACCTCCGTCGCACCACAATCCCGCGGAGCGCCGGCACATAGCCGGCAGGATGAGGGCAGCTGCTCGGGTGGCAGCTACCACACGGAACGCAGTGGATACTTGGCTGATGGGCCAGCAAGTGACTCCAGCTCAGGGCCGTGCCACGGCTCCTCCAGCGACTCGGTTCTCAATTGTACTGATGTGTCCCTGCAGGGAGTTTATGGCAGCTGGTCCACTTTCCGTAGCTCTCTGAGTAGTGACTATGATCCATTTGTGTATTACGGGCCAGGTCCTGGGCGCGCTCCTCGCAGGAATAGCCTGGAGGCATGTGCCCAGGCCCGGCCCAGGTCTCTGGATTCTGTGGTGAACAAAGCAGGCTGCCCCGAAGAACAGCCGCAGACTGTGTTCAACCACATCCACTACCACCGCCACAGACACCACCACTATGAGGAGGGGGAGCACAGCCAGGGCCCGAGCAGAGGCTCAGACGAGGAGCAGGGGGCTGCTGCTGCTGCTGCTGCAGCTCCACCTGCTGCTCTTGTCCTGGACAAAGACTCACCTGTATGCCCTCCTAAGCACAGCCCCTGCCAGTGCCCAAAGCTAGACCCCACAGATCGGCCCGGCCCCGGGCTAGAGTGTCAGGACCATGACCCCGGGAGCCCAACAGGACCTTCTGTCCTGGTGTCCCCAATCCCCATTCAGCTTCAACCCCACTGCTGCCACCAGGGACACGGACACCCTCCGGCTCCTCTTGGGCGAGTGGGTGGCTGTGTGCTTGAAGGCCCCTCTGTTCGCTTCCACCAGAGCTTAGATCTACAGGATGACCGTAGCATCCACATCCACTACGGACAGGGTCCGGGCTTCTGCTGCTCTCCTCCTGAGCTGCACCCTGCCTTGCTACCCGTACCTCTCATTCTGGACTCTGGAGGTATGGAGGACTGGCCTTGCTGTGCCGGGGCCCATGTTGTGTGGCAAAAGCGGGTGCAGCAGGCCCGCTCGGAGCCTCAGCTACTGGGTCCGGGGACCTCTATGGACAGGCCGCCCTGCAGGTTCCACCACGGCCCTGCTGCTGACCGTAACACAGACATTTGTTTGTACTGCCAAACATTACAACACAATCAGGGTGGGTGTCTTACGTGTTTATCTTCAACAACATGAGCGGCTATTATTATTATTATATTTTGAAGGTGACGTGAGTTGTCTTTGTGTCCACAGGATCAGAAGAGGAGTCTGGTGTGTGAGAACTTGTTGCATCCCCCCCTACCCCCCCATTATCACGCTGCTACACAGGAGCCAGAATGGACAAGCCTCTCATTGGCTACCGCTCTCATGTCTTCCACATAATTCCGCCAGAAAAGCCTTCGTTCAGACGATTCCCCAGCTTCCCCCGAGGATTCAAGTTATTGAGTGAAATTATCATGATTAAATCATACAGAAATGTCAGAATAATGCTGGACCCATCATAATATTGTATATCAGAATTTTTGGGGGAGTTGCTGGGGAAACAACTCATACACCACAAAGGGGAAAAAAGTGTTTTTTTTCTGTGTCAGTTACAAGAGGAATATTCATTACCAATATGATATCACAAATTTCCATGCTCCTCAGTGACAACTAATGAATGATCCTTGCTTAGGGAGCCCTCCATGAAGTGAGACTCGATCTCTGCATTGCTCACTCTATTACAGAATAACTTGATTTATCTTAGAGGTACTTACTTTCTTTTTTTTTTTTTTTTTTTTTTTGCGGGATCTTCGTCTTCCTTTGCTGAGTCTCAGCCTCAGCTGAGAGAAGCTTTTCTCTCCAGCCTACCTCAGCTCAGATTTCTTAACATGCCTCACACAAGGGGAGGTTCTTTAAAGGTACTGCTGTAGCTCCCACAAACTCAACAAAAAAAAAACACACAAAAAAAAAACGTTAGACCTGTCCAAACGGAGAGAAAGGTTGACGCTCAGACCCTCAAACAACAAGCATTCACTGAGGTTGCTGAGCCTTGCATGGGCCTTGTTTTCATTATTTCAATAATGGCAGCTGTTTTCAACATATTTGTTTGTGTTTTGGATCATTTTCTGTCTTGTTTTTTTTTTTTTTTTTGTAGTCTGTAATTATTTTTATTTTTTTCACCTTTCAAAATGAACCTGTTTGACTGAATTATGTCGTCGTCATTACAAGCTATCGTCTTGTTCTTGTCATTTCTCTTGCCAGTGGTTACTTCACATGTTTGACCTCAGTGCTGTTTAAACCCTCTCATCAGTGCGTCTCATCACTATCCTCCTGCTCCTTTAGGATAAACCCTCCCATTGTCCTCCAGCAACTAAAGCTTTAGAGAAATGTTCTACATTGCAGCCATAGAATGAGATCGAGAATATTTAAAGATATAACTGGATTAAAGCCATGCTAGGTAAACCTTACAGTCCCAAGCATCAGCTCAGTCTGTCGCCGTATCACCAGTTTCATTAAAACCTCCCGTGATTTCAAACTGTAGCGTAGGTAGAGCCTGAGAAATATCTCAGGAACAATCAAACACTGGAAAAATGGGAAGAATTCATCTTAGTTACAGTAAATGATGCCCGAGTCCTCCTGTTGTGGTAAATGTGCATTGCCAATCCCTGTTTTTGAGCTTGCGGCACTTGAAGGAAGATCCACCTTAAATCCGAAATCAATTACAGTATTTTAAATCTTTTCATTCAGATAAATAGATTTTAAAATGTGTAACAATCTCTCCAAACTTCAAACATCGGAATTAAGGTTTATATCTTTGTTTCCAACTATTCAATCTTCCCGGATTTAACCACTCTGGCAGACAGACAGACAGAAAATGTGTTTATATCCCAGCTAAACACTTAAACTGTGCAGATAAAAGTCGACCTCGCCGCGCCGTCAACGATGGCTCTGTTATTTTTTTTACCCACAGACTTCCTCATGCTCGCATGTACAAGACTAAATCATCTGTAAAAGCGTGGACTTTCCTTTAAAGTGAAAATGTGAAAGCAGATTTCAGAAACAGCAGACAGATAGCTCATGGTATTGCAATGTAACCTAGAAGCACTTACTAAAGCCTCATATGTGCCTTATGCATTCAAAACTGTTCACCATCCCAAATCAGGAACCTCCCAACACATTAAGCTCTTACCTATCTAACCAAAGAGGCAAAATCTTGAACACAGTGAACAAAGTGTGTATCATGCCCCCCCTTTTTTTTTCCTGCTTCAACCCTTTTCCTTAAATCTCAGAATTAAATGTGCTTTCAGTGACAAGAGAGAGCACACCAGAACTGAAGTGGAAATCATTTTTTTTGGACAATCGTGCAGAAATGTTCAACTGCAGTCCCTTTGTACTAATACCTCACTTTGAATGTGTCAATGCAGCGTCCTCCAGCTAAAATATCAGGGTTTCCTCATCTGTTTTTGTTTTTTGTTTCGTGCCCAAATGGTCTCCAAGACTGAGAGATGGAAATGACTGAATTACAAGAAGCACTTTGGCTTAAGCAGATTTTATATTAAAAGAAAAAATACATAAATCTCATAGTATTAATTTAAAAAAAACAAGCCCAAAACTGTCAGCACATGAAAAAAAAAAAAAGCATTTAGTGATGCCGCAGAATATCCGATGTGATTTCATCCTGTTCAAGATCTTTCTCTTTGTGTTGTTTATGTGTTTGTTTTGTTATGTTTGCAAGAATAACGAGCTGAAACTGCCTATTCTATGAGTTAAGAAAAAGAAAAGAAAAATCCCTCAGAACTTTAAGGGATATGTCAGTATATTTTGGATACTTTGTGTACAAAAAAGAGAACAACAAGAACAGAAAGAGAAAAACAGATGAAATAGTGTTGTATTTTATATATAATAGAACATTTCAATATAGTGACATGTCACTAATATATTTATTTACTAATATATTTATCCATTTTGTCCAGGTTTGAAAGAGTGGTTTCTGTATAGACTGAATGTTTCTATATGGAAACTGACCAGTGCCATCACAGATGTATCAACCTGTCTTCATTCCAATTATATGCAAATAAATTATTTTGAAATAAAACCTCTGAGGTGCTGAGAGTTGTGTTTGTGTGCCACTGTTAAAGGAATCATTCACACAAAAGTTACCCGACATTAAAGAGAATTTGGTCTTTTATTACTTTTTTATCTATTTTATTAGACCTCAAGAAATACCCAGATTTTTTACCCAACTAACAAAGATAACTACAACTAAACACTTGATTACTTAAAATATTAATTTACAATATAACAGTTTATCGTTTGTGTTTTGCCTACGAAACACAAGGCTGTAAAGTGACTTTGTTTTTTTCACAGTCCAATAAATGTCAAAACTTTCATTGTGATTTGAAATATCACTCGAGTGAGTCATATGTTTCAGTAGTAAAGATAGAAGAAGAGATTGACACATGACACACACATATTGAGAACATATCATTGTAAAGGAGGAGTAGATTTGGGTAAAATACTTAGATTCACTTTCTTGGTGAGAGTTAGATGAAAGATTGATGTAACTCTCAGCCAGCCTGGCTGTGGAATTACATAATACACCCCCCAAAGTCATGTTGTCGTTGGGGGGTGTTGATCTGATTACCTTTGGACATGTGGTAGGGTAGATAGGTGTGCTAAGTTTTAACCACAGTGACCTGGGTTCAATTCCAGGCTGGGTCCTTTGCTGCATATCATCTCTCTTTTCCCTGAATTTCCTGTCTATCTCCAGCTGTCACTATCAAATAAAAGCAAAAAAATAGCTTTAAAAGGAAATAGGCTCTATGTTTCATGTCTTTGTGCTAAGCAGGTTTAGCGTACAGACACAAGCAGCATCCTATATAATCGTCTGTAAAGTAGGGAATTACATGTCCAACCATGCCTATTATAACTGTGTGTTTACTTTTTACTCTTGTGTTATATGTTTTCATTATGTGTGGTTATGTATGTGTGGGGTTTTTTTTCTCATGTTCTCATCCTGTGTTGTTTTTTATTGCTACTACACCAGAACCAATTGCCCCCCTGGGACAAATAAAGATCTTGAACTTGATCTTGTCTCATCTCAACTCTTGGCAAGAGAGCAAATAACTATACTTCCCGAAATGTTAAACTAGTCCTTTTAAAATTTGTACACCTGTTTCCCAAACCTGCATGCCAACCCGCACGAACATGAGTTTCTTTATTTAGCCGTACAGCATGCAATCTACACACAACTTAAAGCGTATCTGATAGCACTTGCAGCTTGTCACATGAAGATATTCAGCACTCACTGTACATGTGTTTGATATATTCTAGTTGTGGAAGGTGTTGTTGATTGCCTCTGAAATGTACAGCCATATATAACAGTCTAAGTGTGGTTTGGCAGCAGCAGGCAGAGGATCAGTAGAAGGCTTTGGCCTGCCCTTTGGGTGTCAGCACTTTGAGGTTGCCCCTGGCATCTTGGTCCTTCTCAATGGCCTCAAAGAGAGACTTGAAGTTTCCTGCCCCAAAGCCCTGGAGGGAGAACAAACACACACAGATGGCTAATTACCCAAAGATCTACCGTCTTCTGTGTCATTTGTTATGGCTCTGGGGATCTTCTCCCAGACGTTCGGGGTGTTAAACACTTTGATGTCGGATCACGGCAGATAAATATTCTCACCGGGTTCAAACATCCAGTCTGCTCTGACAAGGAGCTACGCTCACCGGGGGCTCGCAAATTAATCATGTAAATATTTTCATAGATAATCAAAAGATCAAGTGTTGGTGGTTGCTCTGAGAGATTCTTTGCTGTGGTTCGGATTCAGTTTCTCACTTTCATGCATTGTATCCACATGTGTAGGCTCAGCGAAACGCTGAAGAGTGACATGATGTGCCTGTCCTGACAAGAGGAATGGGTGCTAGGTGTTAAAAATGAAGTGCCACAGGGTGCAACCCAATCCAAAGATCCCCCTGACAGGGAGCCTTTTAATCTGTATCTGTGATAGATTTACTGAGCTTTTACAAGTGGGCTACTGTTATACTGTTCACACTAGATGGGAGCTGTAAACAGGTGTTCAGGCGGCTCTGTCTCGGCTTCTTAAAGATGGGAAAGGACCACAGGCTTGTAAATCCCATCTCAGACACATAAAGGCTAAAAGATTACCTTCAGCACACCAGTTACACCAGTAGTCTGTGTCACTGTTATCTGGTACTTACAAAGTGGTTGTTCCGCTGAATAACCTCCAAGAAAAGAGTCGGCCTGTCCTGCACAGGTTTGGTGAAGATTTGAAGAAGGTAGCCCTTGTCGTCAAAATCAACTAAGATTTTCAACTCCTTAAAAACAAGCAAATTTATATTTAAGTATACGAGCAAAGAGGCTGTTAATGATCTCAGGCATACTGAAGTAACGAGTCTCCTCACCTGTAAGCGGTCGAGGTCCTCCTTCACCTTGATCTTGGCGGTTTCGAGTTTCTGCCGCAGGGTGTCATAGTATGTGTCAGGCGCTGAGAGGAACTCCATCCCTCGGGCGCGCAGGTTCACTATCTGTGAACACAGAAGAAAAAAAAAAGCAGGATCTACAACATGCCTTCACATGTAGATTTAAGGGGAAATGCAAGGATGAAGCTGAAATAAAATTTCTATGCAAACGCAGGAGACTCACGCTTTCAATGATGTCCGACGTGTTGAGGGCAATGTGCTGAACACCTGGTCCCCCGTTATAGTCCACATATTCCTGTGAAGAGATGCAGGACATGAAATTCACTGAAGCAGAGCTATAAACCAGAACCAGTCTGAATGTCACAATCCACTGTTTGCTTAACGTTTGACCCCGTGAATCCACCCCCAACCTCTATCCACAATTGTTCCCCAAGCTGCTGAAGACCCACTGTGATAAACCACTACAAGTCCCACAGGAAATAAAACTGTTAAAACTGTTATGGTGATAAAATGAGCAGATAAAGTCAAACCTGGATTTGTGATATCCTTTTCCCCGATGCCGGTTCGTTGATGGGCATCTTGATGGTCTCTTCATAGTTCGTCACAACTATGGACCTCAGTGAACTGTAATCTGTATGGATCTGCTTGTCGTCTATTGACCAGAACCGATGGAACATCAAACACTTCTGATACCTGGGATTGGGAGAACACAAACAAATGAACAAGCTTTCTTATAAATATGCTTCATTTCGTCTTTTTTGAGTTACTTTGAAATAAATTATGAGCAGTAACTCTGGTGCACTGCAGTTTTCTGAATATCCTCACTAACTTTTCACCCTACCACGGAGGCAGTGACCATTAACAGTGTTGTTTACTTGTCCTTTTACCCTGTGTGTCTGTTCTGCCAAGCGTGTTTGTACGTGATCTCAAGCAGGTATCTTACCAGTCTGAAATTGGCACCATTTGATCATCTGGCTGATTGCCCACAATGTGATCGATGAAGCGCAAACCTCCGGGTGGGCTACAAAAAAACAGAAGAAAGCATGGGTACTTTTCCATGAATGGTTCAGCAAAAACACACAATAAAGCACTCACTGTTCTGCAGCCAGATTTGATGACATTTATTTGGTATTTTGGATTAAAGGTTCCTCGTCTTATCAAAACAGGGTTCTTCCTGTTTGACTTAAAACAGCTCTAGAATCTGACACTGTGGTACAAAATAAGAGCTTTTACAACCAAACATCCCCTATTGTGGTTACATTTTACATTGAGATACTCACAGTGTGGATAACAGAACATCCCTGAACAGAGGCTCTTTGTAGCCCGGCAGGAAAAGACCTTTGTAAGGGCCGAGGTACTCAATGAATGTGTGTGTTGTATCTCCATACTGGGGACAAAACATGAACATTTTAATTCATTATCCAGTTTCATGTGTGTATTTACATTCAAATGTGCGTCCCTCTTTATGTACCGTTTGAACCACAGCATACTTGACCCTCCCGTGGTTGTCCTGCTCCACCCAGGGTTCCTTGACGATGACAGCTCCTCGCTCTCTAGCTGTCTGTCAGTGAAGAGGTGTTGGGATTAGTTTGCAAATAAAAGAGCTGAACAACAGTGTGTCTGAAGACAGGTCCTTGAAGCCCTCCAGTGGCTGAAGGCAGAATATCTCCCTATTCATGCTGTGGTGGTTCTGTATCTTTGGAGCAACCCAACAGTCAACAGAGAGAGTTCATCCAGACCTTGACTGAGGTAAAGAGTTCAAATGAGGCGCTAAACATCAAAGCTGCACTGTCACACCACTGGCATGTTTGTCCCTATTTCAACACACACTAGGCGGACGATAAACACTATGTGTAATATGATACTATAAATCAGGCTGAGTTTATTACTCGAATAAAAACATTTCAAAGGGAACAAAATTTAAAATGTAATCATATCTGCATATAAATAAGTACATTTACAAGTACTGAACTTTAATTGAGTATTTTGGTTCTCTGCTACATTAAACATTTACTCCTCTACATCTCAGAGGGAATATTGCACTATTTACTTCACTATACTTTAGTTAGTCATTCCGTTTTATATAATTAATAACAAAATATATCAACAACTAGATTATGATGCATGAATGCATTAAGATAAGACGTTATTGATCCCTGGTAGGAAACTCACAAGCTGCCAAATTAGTCCCATCATTACCAGCTGCAACATTAAAGTAATGTTCAGATTACTACATTGATATAGTTTAATAATATAACTGCATAATGAGTACTTTTATTTTTGGTATTCTAAGTATATTTTGATGCTCATGCTTCTGTACCTTTACTTGAGTAAGATGTATTTCTACATGGTGGTTAATCTCACTTGTTCTACCACCTGTGTGTTAATATACAAAAACCTTGGCTGATGTCAAATAATATGAAACTATGTGCCTCTTGCAAATAAATCTCATATTCTTCCTGCAGGGAAAACCTGCATAAAAATGATGTGTATCGTTGTTACCTTGATTAAGAAGTCACAGTCCTCCACCTGGAAGGCGATGTCTTTGACTCCGTCTCCATGCTTCATCAAGTGTTGTCCCATCTCTGTGGGAAGATTAAACCATGTTCAAATCTACTGTACATCATCATCAACAGCATTTCATCTTTCATGAGAAAACTTGCCTTCATTTCCAGGATTCAGCGGAGATTCAAACGCAAACATTATCTGTGAGGAGAGAGAGGACGTGCGGTTGTGTTTGTGATCATTGGATATACTGAACATTCAAGTAATCAGTGTTTATTCAATCAGCACAGGATGTCCAAACCGCACACCTTATCCTGTCTGATGACATGAGACACCACTTCTCGGCTGCCGGTCTCCAAACCCTTGTAGGCCATAGGCTCGAAGCCCATCTTATCACAGTAGTAAGAGGCTGCCTGCAAAGTGATCAGACTGTTGTTAGTGTGAAGGGAACTTCTTTTTTTTTTATCCAATACATCCATAAAATAGGCAAGTACAAAAGTAATAATAACACCAAAATTATATAGAATCAAAAAATACTGACCCATTATAACTAATGAAGTTATAATGGGTCAGCTGGAAGTTCATCACTCTAATTAAAGCCCATCTAATTGCTTAACAAATCCAATAAAGTCATCCCATGTTCTGAAGAGCACCATTAACAGTAAACCTGATCTTTTCTAACTTGATATTACACATGATACCCTTAATGAGATGTGTGTGGGTGAAGCAGCATTCTTCCACTTCAGCAAAATCAACCGCCTCGTTAGTAAGGGGGAGAATGCCATAGCCCTGCGTTGACAGGAGGTCATAGATATGTTTTCTAAGGTTACACCAAAAATGGCAATAAGGGGGCAGGGAGTAACACGTTTTTTAAAATATTTTAGAGAATAAATCAAAGAAAGAGGACCAGAATAGTGTGGAGGGAACTTCTGACAAAGTGAGATACACTTAGAGTTAGAGAGTTCATCTCCTGCCAGCAATGTATTGATTGTGGATCAGTCCAGGCTGTGTGTCGTCTGGCCTGTGCGCTGAATAAACTTCTGTAGCGGGTATGTTTTTCATATGGAAGTAGGTCAGACTTGACAGACTGGTTTCTACTTTGTAAATTAGATTTCTAAAAAATTTAACAGTCTGTATTAAAATTCATAAACGGTGTAGGGCTGCAACTTTCTATTCATTCCGAGTAAATGTTCATTATATTAGCCAGAGCTAAAGGTGAAGTATTTACATAGCAACCAACACAAAGATATTAAGTTTACCAATTTATTTTCTGTCACTCATTTTTATTATTCTTATCAACTTAATTTGCACTATATCTTCAAATAACATATTATTAACAGTTATTTTAACTGTATGTGGAGAACAAAGACACAGTTTATATGTGATTACTAGCCCTAAACCTGTTGATGTTTCTGTAAATGATGAAATATTTCCCCAGATGATGAAGACACTGACGCTTTAAGCACAATACGCCTGGAAAACATCATCTTGATTCAAATATGAATTATGAATGAAAGAGTTAGATGTGATTTGGGTGAAAATGATAAACACAGGTGACAGAAAAGTAAACTTTCAGTCATATAGCATCATTTGGATACTGACCTGTTTAGCATTGCCGACCCAGAAGGTGAGATGATGAAACCTGACAAACTTTCCCCTCACGGGCTACGAGGGCAAAAGGAACAACAATTTAATTTTCTGATAATAACAAATGAAACATACCCCTTTTTTGTGGTAGCTTCACCTAAATACTTCAATCAAATCTCATACTAGTTGAAGGTTCTCAAATGATTAATTTATTTTCGAACATTCTTCAGTTAACACATCACAGACTCATCTTCAGTTTTTTAATCTTACCTTCTCCCCCTTATCTGTGTAGCTTGTCTAAAAGAAAAGAAAAGAGATAAACCATTATAACTCCATCCACAAGTGCTCAGACTAACCTTCAGTCAGAAGATCTCATATTTCTAAAGTGACTTAAGTGTTTCTTATCTGAATCTCACTGAAGATACAATTATCCACTCAGCTGTGAAACCGTCTAATGTCCCACAACTCAAATCACCATCATTGACTCAGATATTGTGATACTGTGGAAGTCTCTTACCATGCTGTGATTGTAGATGGGCCCCTTTTTACCGAAGAAAGAGATCTAAATCAGTTTCCAGCAGCGGGCAGATAAGTACTGACCTGTTGACCAGCTGTGATTGGTCCTTTAGGATCTACACCCACCTGTCCACCTCCTCGCTTTTTGCTGCTCTTTAACTAAAAAAAAATTCCAGCAAAAGTGGCCTAAGCTTTGTCATCTCCCCAGAGTCTAGTTCAGTCCTCCGAGCCTCAGTCGTCATAGAAACATTGACACATTAACCTCAGTGTAGGGAAGATAATGAGATACTACACTCTCTAGCCTGGGATGTTTTGCCTGAATTACTCCCAGGTGAACTTGGAAGAACTTTTTTTCTGGGATATAACAGAGACTCATTACAGCATAAAACAAAAACAGTGCATCCAGAATAAAGGAGCTACGAGCACAGCACTAAATAAAAAATACAGTGGTAACAGTGTTGAAGGTACAAACAGAGAGATAATCCTGACCCTGAGATCCTTCTTTGGTTTCTGATTTCCACCACCAGAGGGCCCAATATTGTCTGAAGCTGCCATAAACAGACATGGATCAACAGTCATAATGCTACTATAAGATCAGTGAGTAAAACCAGAACTTTCTACTTGCATATGAACTGATTTCTCATTGTATTCTTATTCTTTGAGAATCACAGATTACAGGAAGGATCATTGTTGTATTTCAGTAGCTGGAATCAACACAAAATCCTGTCTGTCAAATCAAAAAATGAAAAATGAAAAGAAAACACTGCATGTGTTCATTTTCAGTTTAGACAGAGTCAGGAAATCATTAGAGGGGTGCAGGTGGGTCATGTTTTGCCTCGCCATGCGGTGAAAATGTCAGAGGACTGTAACAAACACAGGGGTGAGGCTGTTGTGTGGCTGTTGACTGGTATCGGAGAACACATGAGGTCAGGTCCAGTGCTGTGACAGACAAGCAGATGAACAGAAATAGTGTCTGGCCCCAGCTACAGTGCTGTAAACTGCATGGGCAGATCAGATGTATGTATACACAGTCTGTCTCCAGGAGAAAGACAATAAATAAAAAACATGAATACAGAACAGAGCCGTTTGATGGTTTAAGTGAAATTTCAATTCAATTCAATTCAAAAGAGGAACTAACAGTTATTCCCATTATTGATTAATCCATAAATTATTAGTTTGTTGATTAATAGATTAATTGTTTGGTCCTTTAAATGTCAGAAAATGGTCTGAAATGTTTAATACATGTTCACAGAGTCCAATATAACATCTTCAGATAGTTTGTTTTTGTTCATCCAACAGTCCAAAACACAAAGATATAACATTTATAGTGATATAAATAAAAAAAAAAGATAAGTATTTTGCTTGATAAATTACTTTGGATAAGTAACCAATTATCAGAATAGTTTCTGTTGATTAATTAATCAACTAATTGTTCCAGCTTCAGATCTGATTGTCAAAACAGCCGTTAAATCATACACAAAGGCTTTCCTTTCTTACTTTTACTTTTGTTTTCTATCACTGCTTTTTAAAATACACTGTGAAAAATAATCAGAACCTAAACTGGTTCTTCATGTTGATGCCCTATGGGAACATATTCCGGTTCTGCAAGGAACCTTTCACCTATTGTATCATTTATTGTCAAGTTATTTCAAGAATCTTGTGTAAATAGTGTTTGCCACTGATATATTATATTACTGATTTTAAACGCAACATTTGGTAATAATAATTAAAAATGGTAATTCAGTAAAGTTATTTGTTACTTTATCAGTTATTTGTTACTTTTTTGTATGAATTATCACATTACTTTCTCTAAAAGGCTTTTTAATAGTGGTCCAACTGTACTCTTGTTGTTGTTGTTGTTGTGACCCAACCTATGTGACCAAAACCAGCAGGTCACATAGGTTGACTTAAAGAACCAGTAATCAGTATTCAAAAGTAGATCGATAGAGATAATATGAAATCAAAAAACAAAAGGATAGTCTGGTATACTAAATCATTGCAACTGCTTGCTACGCTGACTGATGTTTCCTGTAATGATTTAATACACTTTAATCAATTCATTAAGTTGTTATCTCGGAATGAAAACATTTGGAATGGAATAATGACAGAAAAAAAAAACTCGAGAAAACAAACGAAACTAACTCGTTATCACGAGAAAATAGAGGAAATAAAATGTATGCAAAGAACATAAAGAACCTTTAAAAAGAAAAATATATATAAAAAGGTTCTCCAGAGTAGTGTATACACAAATATATAGTATAATATTCTAATTTTGATATTATATTGTTTTTAATTAATATAGAATTTAGTTTATTTTGGGTGATATATTCATCTCAGTTTTGTAACATGAAACCATTTCTCTCAGATATTTTGAAATCCCTGCGGGGATATGTCTGGTATGCATGTGTGTGACTCGTACGCACGTACCGCACGGTGTGTGTGTGTGTGTGTGTGTGTGTGTGTGTGTTCGTCCAGTTTGTGCCGCGCTGTGATTTTCTATTGGTTGCGCTCCCGGGCGCTCTCTCCCACCTGATTGGCTGCTCTGTGGGTGTGTGCGATTCATTCGCCTGACTGTTGTAAAACCTCATTGGCCGAGCACGAATCCTGCGACGCCATTGGTCCGGAACGTCCGGTCTCCTTCTTGGCTATTGGCTGTCGCTGTTGTCATCAGACAAGAATGCGGAAGTCGTGTGTAAGTCTACTGAGTCACCGTTGTGTCAGCTGATTCTTTCTGAGTGAGTAACTCGATTTATTCGTTAAAATTAAGTAACTTCTCATTAATGTATCGTGTGTGACGCGCTCCCGAGCTGTCAGACTTGTGTTGGACGTGTGAACCTTGAGCCTGTTTTGTCGTTTTCTGTCAGTAAATAAGCGTTTTTATTTGGACACACCAGCCTCTAGAAACGTTGCTATCCGGCAGCTAGCGCGATGCTAACGTTTGGAAGCACGCGCACACACTGACACACACACACACACACACACACACACACACACACACACACTCTTTCGGTTTGACTAAACCTGAAACAGTGTGTCACTAAAGCTGTCGCCCACTTTCACTTTCACCTTTCAAACTTTGTGCCTGTTGTTCGCACCTGTTGTTGTGTTGTCACGAGTCAAACCGGGCAGGTGTTATTATTCACACACACACCTGAGGTTGGACATTTCTAGTCTGGGTTTGACAGCTATTCTTTTGTTGAGAGGGAGGAACTCGCACTTGGAATCTCCCCCACTGGACTGGAAATTTATTTATACTCAAAAGGAGGAATAGAAACTGTTTTTAAACAAAAGACTTTCACTGAAAATACTTGACATGCTTTAGCCTGTATCACTTCTTATAAACTCCCACGTGGTTTAAAGGTCCAGCGTGTCTTTGAGATGTAGACAGCAGCTCCAGAATGTTGCAGAATTTATATATAATATAATATGCACAACTATGTTTTCATTTAACCCAAGAACACTAATGTTACAATGAGTAACACCATCAGGTATATTTTACCCGATATAATATCCCGGATCAAATACAGTTTTCATCAATTTATGTAAAAGTACAACACTGTATGCCAAACTGTAGTACTCTTCTTTAATTGCAATATCACATAAAACAAAAAAAAAAGGTACCATGGGGGACCCTTTAAAAAGGCAGCAAAATTATTGAAAAATCAGGTAATCGTTAACGAGAAATGTCCTAACAAAAAAAAAAATAATGAAGCTGGGAACTTGTTCTTTGGTCCACCCATTCCTGAGACATGTGAGCCTTGTCTGGTGATGTATTTATTTATTTTGGCTCTTGCTACCTCTGTCTCCGTAGAGATACATGAGCTCTGATTAATACCTTTTGAAAACAGTCAGTCACGGCAGTAGACTCTGAAATGTTATGGAACCCAGTTTACTACACCAGCGAGTAGTCTGAGCCTTATAACGTCCAGCTACCCGGGCGATTTCTAGTCCCAGACAACTAACCTTAAAGCTTTCTAGGGATCGTTGAGTTAGTCTTGTCTACAGCTGCAACATCTGTGAACACTGGTCCTTTAAGTGTTGTACTGGATGTCCAATTTGAGCTCAAACTATGTATATTTGCTGATTATTTTCCTTATTAATTTGGCCTATAAAATCTTAAAAATAATGACGAATGCCCATTGCATTTTCCTAAAGCCCACTGTTACTAGTTCTTCTAGTTTGACAGTCCAAAATCATAGGTACCTGGTTGGATTAAATCACCACGAGAAGCTCAAGTTGGAGAATCTTTGGTATTTTTTTTCTGATAAATAACATAAATGATTAATTGATTGTATTTATTGATTTTGTTTCGGCACTGATGTCTTTATCAGCTTTGCTGTTAATTGTATCAGTACTGGACTATGTGGTATGATTGTATCAGTGACTCTGTGGGAATTGCATCAATACTAATAAGAAAAGTGTGGCAGGTACCTGGAATAAATAGTAACATTTATCCATTCATCTTTTTATTTAGAAATCCACGCCCTCTCGTATTTGGAGTTTCAGTTTTGTTTTCCTGACAAGACATTTACCTGTGTTAAAAATGTAATCTAACAAAGAAAGCAGCGGTTAACCGACAGTTTTGTAATTGTAAAGGCTCAGAGTGTTTCCGTCACTTAGAATCAGAGAAGTAGCGGTGAGTTGAGAGTCGAGCTTTCAGTGCAGCATAAACCAGTGGTAACACAGCAGGGAAAGGAGCATTGCACCGTTTATAAATTTAACGCTCACCAAAGCATGTAATCCCCCCGATGGCATAACACCTACGTAAGCGATGTTTTAAGTTTCATTCATTCATTTTGACTTAAACTGCAAATGTAGTTGCAAACATTGCTTTAACCATGCTGTTAGATGAACCATGCAATTTGTGAGTTCACTTACTAATGTCATGTCTCTTCCATGTACATACATGACAGTGTCATCTGCATACATTTGGGTGTTAGTGTCATTACATACAGATGGAAGATCATTTATATATAATGTAAATAGTAATGGGCCCATGATAGATCCTTGTGGGGCACCTGTGGGCATCTGATTGATGACATCGATTTTAACAATTTAAGTGAAATCTGAAGAAAATTTTGACATGAGAATATTATAATTAATGGTGTCCAACAACAGCATCTTTATCCAACAGAGATTTTATATTTTTTTCTGTGAAAAGCAGCCTGCCGTCTCAGTTGAATAATTGGCTCTGAAGCTAAAATTGCATTTGGTTCAGGGCAAAAGAACTAGTATTAGGATGGCAGATAATTTGCTCAGCTACCAATTTCTCTGCAACCGCTGACACTGTAGTTAGGATGTTGATAGGCCTGTAATTACTGGTAGAAAAGGGGACTGCTTCTTCTGAATACTGGAGCTACAACAGCTGACTTCCAAACACTGCCCGAGAATCGCGAGGTTAGTAATATTGGTAATAGGATTGGATTGATTTGTGTGGTACTGAGCTCTTTGTTAATACATGGTTTAAGAGAGCTCATCATTCTTTCAGTGGTCCTCCTTATGCTGTCGTATTAGCTGGACAAACATTTGTGTACTCAGGTGAAAATTTGGCAGATTTTCCTTTTGCGAAAGCAGACTGTTCACGGACTGACAGGCTGTCATCGCTGGCACGCCATTGTATGCCAGAGTTTCCATGGGTCATTAAAAGCTTGTGAATTTAAAGGGAAAAATCAAGGCCTTGAAAGTTTTTAATAATAGACACGAGTCATTGCAAATGCTTTTATATGTTGTGTAATAATAGAAATTGAAGTTCATTTGATATTTATTACATAACGTTACTTAATCGACTACGTTCTGTCTGTGTGTGTGTTGTGTCATTGTTTGATGTGCCACCTGCCTGGAGGAAGTGCGACGGTCATCGAGTGCAGAATGATTCTCAGTGTTGTAACAGTGGTGAACCTTGATCTATGTCTCAAACTATGCCGTGTTGGCTCCTTTGAATTTAAGGAAAGAAGTAACTGAAAGATTGAACGATAGGAACAAAGTTTGGACTTTGAAAGCAAACGTGCTCTGTTGCATGAGTTCATCAACCAAAATGCACGTTGACAGAAGAAACACTTTTCTTTTTAAAACTACAAAATGTAACCGGAGGGATGAATGGTGCCAGAACAGATATTTTTAAGACATGGATAATCAATAATAAAGTTGGGTAGCTAACATGCAGCGTTGCCGAGTTGATACCTCTGTGGAGCTGCCCAGCTTTTGTCTCTTTTGGCTCATTGTTTTGGTTTCAGAGCCCACGAATGTACTGTGCGGTTCAGTCTCATCTCCCTCATCAGTTGCGTGTCGAGCAGCAGCTGTTTTCTGCCAACAGGATCTGATAAACACAGTGTGAGCTACCTGCCCAGCACCAAAATGCAAACAGAGTGAGCAACTAGCATGTGAACATCCAGCTAGAGATCCAGATGTTGTTGTTTTTTCTTTTTTTCAGGGGTTGTTTAGTCTTAATCAGAACAAAACGGCGTGGATATTGGATTTATATCCATCAGGTTCCCAGAAACACAACAACAAGCAATTAAAGTAATTAAATGGGCAATTAAAGCTAAATGTAAGCTTTCATAACTTTATGAGGCAATAATATATCAAGTTGGTTTTCCTCCAAGTTGCCAAATCATCAATGAATGCAGCTTTGAAGGTTTTACTGTGTGTAACTTTCTTTAAGACACAATTTCTCAGTCAGAAAGTGTCCAATATTGCTTCCAATACTTATAACTAGTTGCTCACATCTGGAAAAGTCTATATTTATGACTGACTGGCGATAAAAGCTGTGCCTTTTCTGATTTTAAAAATGTGCGGAGGTGGGTGAAATGTAGAAAGTCCGTGCCCTTGTAGTATGGCTTCTTTCACTTTGAGAAGCCTGGCACTTAAAGAGTGGGAGGGAGAAAGAGTAAGCAATAGAGACCGACCGAGCGAGGGCGGGAGAGAGGCTGGGAGGGAGGGAGGTATGTCATGCACTGGATTACAACCAGTATGTGTTTGGGAGACGGAGAGGACTGCTACTTTGCAAGGCACTGAGCTTTAATTCATTTCGATAAAGTTGCGACAGGAGGTTTGCAGATTCGCCGCTTTGAACAGGTAAGAGAAGGCGACTTTTAGGAAATAGTATTTTGTAAGATGAGAGGAGTAACTTCTTTTTTTTTTTTTTTCTTTTAGTGGAGCTGTGTGCAAAAGGGGGTGTGTCTGAAGAAAAAAAAAACACACACACAATTGTAGGGAAGTGAGCCAGTGAGAACTTTAGTCCAGTTTAAAGTTGTGTCCTGTTAATCAGTGAATTGTAGTTTAGTCTATTCCTAAAGACAAAGAAGTGAACTTTATGTCCATGTATTGTCTGCCAACATGTGTGTGTGTTACTCTCATTATAGTAAACTTACGCTGAGCTTCCTGACTGAGATTGCATATGCACAGGAAGAGAAGGCAGAGCGTTACTTTTCATGCACTCATTTACTGAATCAAGTGTTTTGGTTTTCCGACTTCTTCGTTTATTGTCAGTGTTTAAACTTGCTGCATTATTATGTCTGCACTGTAGCTATGCACAGCTCCGTTCGGATATCCAGTGGAAGGAGTAATTTCCAAAC
The DNA here is from genome assembly GCF_000972845.2 of Larimichthys crocea. Taxonomy (NCBI): domain Eukaryota; kingdom Metazoa; phylum Chordata; class Actinopteri; family Sciaenidae; genus Larimichthys; species Larimichthys crocea. The sequence continues at coordinate 14,125,445 of NC_040032.1, forward strand.
CATCATGTTTGAATTACAGGATATCCACCTCCCTCATGCCAGGTGGAGAACCTTTTTTTTTTTTTTTTTGAGTCTTGGAGTCGGTCCAAATGTGTCGTCTCCTTCTCCCGCACTTATCTGTTTGCTGCTGATAATGACATGAGGAATGTGAAGTTTGCATTTTCTTGCTCCCATCAGGTCGGCTCAGGTCTTCAAGGTTTCCAACGTGGCGTCAGACTCCACGCATGTGCCTGCATGTCTGTCAGCAGCGCTTGTGTTTACATTGACCTGATTTTGTGGAGGGCAGTTCTTGTCTCAGGCAGTTTAACCATCCTCTGTGAAATATATGCTCAACTTCTTCATAATTTATGTTTTTATGTAGGGCCAGCTTTTATTCTACGTGCTGTACTTTAGTTCTTTGGAATCCAGCCCTTTTACGCAATCTCTCCACAACCGCCCACACACACGCACACACACACACGCACACTATGTCTGAAGGTAGTGTGTGTTTTTATGTTGGCAGGAGCCATCGCTGGCACAGCAGAGCCCAGTAGACGGGAGGAGAGGGAGGGATCTGAAGAGGAGCGCCCAGATCGACTGTCTACTGCACTGGCTGGCAGCATGGTAAGCCAGTCACACTATTGGGGAGGGGACTTTTGTGTTTATACTCTGCTGGAGATTCCTGCTTGTTATTAATCTAGGTGCCTCTCTGAACACGCTGAACATCCCGACATGCTCACCGGAGACAGGTCGGGACTCACAGAGGAAAAGGCACGATACTCTAACAGGCCTAAACAAAGTGCAGAGTGTTGCAACATGTCTAACAACAGAATCCACTGCATGAGAGCTGCACATTTTATTTGTTAGTTGTTGAACAGTTTCGTTTCAGGTCGAATAGAAATACAGAAATTTCTCGAACATTCACTTCAGTGAGGAAGTAAGCCTGTGCTCGTCTTCGTTAGATCATGATCAGTAAGACCTTTTCTCCCACAGAGCCTCCGGGTTAAACTCGGCCACAGCTTGCTCTTAAATCTAACAGTCACATTTGGCCATCTTTTTACGTGGGAAGCCAGTGAGGGATCCTGTAATTGTCCCTGCATTAGAGACTCTCACTGGTTGTTCACGGTGCCTCCACAGAGGGAGGGTGGTGATCTTTTGGGATCAACAAATATGCAAACAAATTACAGGATATAACGATTTAGCCGTAGTCAGCACCGAACAGGGATTTTGTTGGACACTAATTTGAGTGAATGAAAGTAGAACATCCTCAGACAACATCTTTTCACAGCGCAGTAGCAGTTTCCTCAGCAGGGTTTCAACTTTATTGCACTGTTTGTTTTCATTCAGGAACGCGCCGCTGCATCATTTAAAGTGTTGTGTGGCAGGTAACACATGTTTGACGTCTTTGATGTAGCTTCCTGCCACGCGTCTTCCGTACAACTCTCTTTCTGACAGTTTGCCAGAGCTCCTGTTCACATCGTGGAAATATGTGACAGCTCAAAGTGCTGAACTTTTGCAATTCTGTGACCATCACACGTCAGGCTATGTGACATAAAATGCTTGTGCTGTAGTCATGTGGTGAAGGTGTCCACTCTTCTACAGTAAGTACTGTAATGGGATCCGTCAGCTGATTGCCCTCTAGTGGAAGCTACTGGCTCTTCAGCTCTGAGGCCAAACTAAGACATCATATCATTAAATAATCTGTGCTTAAAGATGGATAAATAATTGCGCTTCTTCAAGCTGCTACATGCACCTTCCTTTGAACCCGAGTGCTTTCTCTGGGAACGCTGAGTCTCAGATTTTACTCCACATGAGACAAGCATTGGTTTGTCTAATCACGCTGCAGTTGTGTGCCTAAAGGTTGTAATTATACTGAAGCAGAGCAAATACAATGTGCAAGATGCAAGTCTATTTGTAGGTCACAACCCTAATTACGTTTCGAATGAGCCAAGCAGGCCGTGCGTTTTGTATTACAGTGGTTATTAAGTGCATATGTTCAACAATGAATTTTTGAAGTGCTCTGTTTCTAAGAGACAGCACAGACATACAGGCCTTCTCAAATTAGATGTTCTTCTGCAATTTTAGCCAAGAATAAAGACAATACTGTTTGTTGTAATGGGAGTTCCCATTGGCCTGTCCCTTTTTGCCCTTTCACAGTGAAAGTACTGCTTTCTGGGAAACACGGTGCTTTAAGAGAGGAGAAGCAGCGACCGCAGGAGTGACAAAGTCCTCTTGAAGCTAATGGGTACTGCTTTTACGAGACAGAAATAGGAAGTGTAACAGGAGGATGTGTGTCCCAAGGTTCTGGTCAACTGGTTCCACAGAATGCCACCGTGGCCGGCTGCCCAGCTCTCAGCCTTTTTATGGGACTCACAGTTGAGCTCCGGGCTTAATTGATGGCGTGGGCTGATGAACAAATAATGTGCCCACCGGGGCACGTAAAATGAGGATGCAGACCTGTTTTAAATTCAGTTTTTAAACGTTGTCTTTTCACTCACTAGTGCATCGCCTTAGGGTGCAGCTGGGTGTGGTCAGAAATGCACTCTATTGCACGTGTAACCACACTCCAGTGATGTTACATGTATTGAACACACCCTGGAGTACTTTTCTACTGCAACAGATGAGATGTTTAATCACTGGAGATCAGCTTAACCCACATTTGAATTTAAATGACTCAATGATTGCGACAGGAAGAGGAAGCATGCTATAAAACTACATTAGCAGGTGATTTTTAAAGCTGCTGTGTCGATCTATCTCTTCTCAGTTGTTGTCGATCTGAGGGTTTTTTTTTTTCTCAGGTGGGATTGTGAGACGTTTGTTCCAGCAGTTTGTTCCACAGGTAACATGATCCTTTTAATCCTGTCTTGTGAAGCGGCTTTTAATTGCTTCCCAGCCTCCAGCCTTTTTTTCGCTGAAACAAAACAGGAAGTATTGAGTTGTCCACTCATGTTGCCGTATTGTTAGCGGGATAACGCGAGCATGGAAACAATGGGGTTGTTTTACCCTGTTTTACCCTGCCCTCGGTACACACAGTGCACGGTAATGCTACCTTGTAGGGGTTGTGCAGAGCTAGCAAGCGAAGTTTGTGTTTCTGTGTCACTGCCCCATGATGTCACCTGCTTACATAAGGATTAAGTCACCTGTATGTGTGCTTCTTTTTTTTTCAAAACACACTGACTAGACACCAGAACCTCCCAGTGAGGGTTGTAGTTAAAACCAGGGTTCAGTCGAGGTTGTTGTTAGTGATTTGACTGTAGCTCTCCTTGAAGGGTCTTTTGCTACTAGCACTGTTTGTCCCTTCTCTGGTTCCTGAGGTCTGGCTGTCAGTGTCTGGTTCCATGTTTCTCCGTTTTATTCAGTTCAAGTAACTTTGTTGTTTTCGTTTCTGTTGACCAGAGCGACAGGATGTTTGAGATGTTATTTGATTTTTTTTTTTTTATCGATACCTGGCAGCAAAAATTTGCAAAAAAGAAGTCCAGTGTGTGAGATTTAGGATCATCTATTGCCAGAAATTGAATATCATAGTCATGTTTGAGCCTTATTAATCTACAGAGGCAGCTGGACCTCTTTCACAGAGTCCGCCGTGTTTCTACAGTAGTCCAAAGTGGACAAACCAAACACTAGCCTAAAAGTGTGAGATAAAGGGTTTGCAATCTGCAACCTCATCACTAGATGGTCAGGTCACAGGACAAAACACTTCTTCTTACATATACTCGAGGACCAGTATTCTGCAAGATTTTACCTACAAAATGATGAATGTAATTGGTTGGGAAACACTTACTGTAGACTGCAGAATAGTCCCAGGTTATGGCTTGGCTTTTAAATTGTAAAACATTAACTATATGTGTCACACAGCTGCTTAAACACACAAATGTGCCAATCTATTCTGGAGTTTGAAGAGAATTCCCCGACATATACCGTGGACACCCTTCCTAATGCCTCATATCTTATATCCTACTTCTATAGCTGTATGTCAACATGCAGGCTGACACTCCGCGTTGGTGACTCGTTGCCCTCCTTTCCTAAAATAAACCGGAGACACAAGAGGCCAAATCTGGTACTCAGTTTTGCGGTTGGTTCGTGTTGGGCTGGGCAGGCAGACAGGGGAAATCTGAAGCCCACAGTGTTTGTACTGCGGACCTACTCATCACAAATTCGGCTGTAATATTTAGAAATCCCAAAAATGTGCGCCCAGCTTTTGTGTTTTTGTTTTTCATTGTTCAGGTCTGAATCTGCTGAGGTTATCATGAAATTATAAATAAAGACTTCAATATTATTTTGTGGTCACCATAATCTCATGAAGAGAAAGCTGTCAAAACTTGATAAGGTTGCACTTGTCCAGGATTTAAAGAGTCTTAGTCTGAAGTGTTTATTCTTTGGCAAAAAACCCAACAATTGAGTGATTTTCTGTCTACTACAGTAGATCACGCACACATTTTATGCACTCATAGTAAAAGATGTTTTTGTAAATCAGCAATGCAAAATGTTTTATTTCACTTCTTCATTTCACTCGACGGTGATAAATGCTCACCATATGACATTAAAATGATTCTCTCTGAACTTCTGCTTCATTTGTGGAAGTGCGTTTTTTATACCAGCGGACGCATCAAGTCCATTTACCTGATGAGATGGAAGTCATAACACACGCAAATGAAATGCGTCATACATCCTGCAGCATAAGACCTCCCCTCTAATGTATAGACGTACTAAGATAATTCAGAGTGAGCTTTAAATAAATAGACATATATACGACTTTGGATCTCTAAAATCTGCATGAAATTGACACTTAAGTGTGCTGTATAGAAAAGGGTAACCTAGAAATGAGTAATTAGTATGCAGTATATTGGTGGATAATATAAAATTAAAGATTTTTGCACGGATACATCTAGTTTAAGTTTTTATTTACACTAACCTGCATAAGACCTGCAGTAGATCCTGCGCTCAGAACAGAGAGGCTGATGGATGTGCAGGGAAAATATGTTGAAGCAGTGACACGTTGTTATATAACGACATCCCTGTGATTTGAAACATTTTATCCATACTGGATTATTTCCTCTGGGGGATGTCCTGTAGTTGTTAAATGTGGTGCCAAATAAACCACATCCTGCAAATTCAGTGCTACTGTATCATTTTTGTGCTGTAAAAGAAGGATTGCATCTTTCTGATGACTGTAATTTTTATAAAAATTACAGATATCCTTTCCACTGTATAGATTGGCCTCTGGCGAGAAGAACTGCATAGATGTAGAGAGTTATAGAGCTGATATGAAGCTATGTTTGTTGAGAGAAACTTCCTAGTTGTGATGGTAAAATGTACTACATGCTAATAATAGTAACACTGGTGAACTGGAGTTGGAATACATTCCTACTTTGACCAGTATAACCAGTATAACAGCTCTTCACTGGATTATTTGTGGCACATGCAGCCATGAATGAACAATGAATAGAAGATGAATCCTGTTTCTTTGAGCCAGATTTGAATAGTCGGACCTCTAATACACCTAACACTGGGGTCAAGTGGACAATTATACCTGGTTTGGGTTGTTGTCTTTAAATAGATTACACTTAATTACTACAATAAGTCCAATTACTTTGCCCTGTTCATCACCCAGATTCATCCTGTTGAATTGAGGCTCCGCCGTGTCAAAGTGACATTACAGCAGACCCTCCCCCAGTAAGATTAATCCTATTTAAATACTGCTGCGTTGTGCATGCAGCCGATGCTGCGTTGCTATACATGTTACGTAATACAGCCGTACAGCTGAAGGCGAGTGGCTGTCACGACTCTGCCAGGGAGGAGGTTGGGGTAAAAGGGGGGAAGGGTTGTATGCCCCCCCCTCCCCTGTAGTATATGTGGCACTGTATACATCCAGTGACCTTCCCTGATTGTCAGCACAGCAAAGGTGCTGCAGCTGAGTGATGTTCACCACAAAGATGTGCTGCCCTTGTGTTAGACAATGCAAAGAAGACACTCAGAGACACTGGAGAGGAAGAATCTGTAGATTGCTGTGTCACTGGAAATCTCCGCATAGACTCGCTCTCCTCAGCACCCTCCCTCCTCTGTCCTCTGCCACACATTCGCCTCCTGCACTGGCTCAATTGCTCCCAATGCTACATCTTTGTGATGGGACACTGTCCAACCACTGGACTGGGCGTCTCTTTGTTCTGTCTGCATGCACGAATTTGCTTCAGGTTGTGTTTCAGCATCAGTGCACTGCGGCTGATGTCAGATGGTGCATGCACGGCAGTCGGAGCATCTTCGGGATGCCGGCGCTACACTCAAGGTTTTACCGCCTCGTTGCTGAGGGAGAAGCATATTTATTAGGAGATGTCGGTGAAGGGTGAACAAGGAGGGAGTGGGGGGAGGAGTAAGAGATGAGAGGGAGACAGGGGGAGAAATGTGAGCATGTGAATGCGAGAGAGGGAGGTAGATGTGCATGCAGAGGGTGGAGCTTAGCATCAGGCAGTTCCCTCTGTCTTCCTTTCTCTCCTGCTCTCTCTCTGCTTGCAGTTTCCCCTCATCCATTCGCTACAGTTGGGAAGGTACATCCGCAGTCATTTCATCACTTTTTCTTTCAGTTCTCACTTCAGCTGATCGCGTGGACGGCTTCTCTTGTGCTCTTATCTGTATGGACTATCCCTCCCTCTGTCAACAGTGCAACAGGGGCTATCTTCAGACGCCGGCGTGCTCACTCTGGAAGCGGTGGTTGGGGGTGGGGGGGGTGGGGTGAGAGCCGGGACCGGCCTGTTGTCTAACAGCACCTCTTAAGAAGAAGAAGAAGAAGAGGGGGGGTGGAGAACGTGAAAAAGGTGGGGTGCGGGGAGAGGGGCGGCAGGGAGAGGAGTTCGGAGTGGACGAGGGGTGGAGAGGCTCCGGCTGGGAGAAGAATGGTTATGCCGGCTCCTCGTGCACTGGTCGCGCTGCTGCTCTGTAGGCTGTGTGTCATTCAGACACAGCCCTGCCTCTCCTCGACATGAGCCTCGTAGGAAGGGTGTCCTGTTCCATGCTCAACTGCTTTGTAAGTCCACAGGCTTTTATTTTGGTTTTTGTTTGTGAGTCCGATCTGTGATGGGTGTGTGTGTGAGAGCCCTCCCCTCACGAACTTGCCTGCTCCCGTGTGTGTGTGCCTGCCAATCGGTGAAGGATGGGGGGTGGGGTTGTCGGTCGACACACGTGAGCGCTGCGGTTATCAGACAGTAGTCCACATACAAATAATTGAATTACCAATCTGTCTTGGGTGTGATGGTAGAAATATTGTATTCTTCTCATTGGTCACCTCTGCTCTGTCGTATGGATGGCTTTTGGCTGCCGGTGTGATGATTGACATGGAGGAGAGAACTGGCCTGTCAGGAGCAGGACGTGGAACATGTGTGTGGTGCTGGGAAGGGAACACGTTGTGCAGTTTCAGCCTTGGGGTGGCGAAGTGTGTTCACTGCAGTGGAGAACCTGCATTGAGCCGTTTATGGTATCGTGATGTAGGACAATGTTTGTCTTAGTTTGAGACAAAGGGGTGAAAAGGTTTAAGGTTCGAGAACAACACTGTGTGGCCTCATGACTCTGAGCCCAAATTAAGTGTTAAGTTATCCTCTGAACTTTCAGTGACATCCTCAGTTCACTGTCTGGGCCTGTTAAAGTCTCCTTTTCAACTAAACACTAAATTATCTCGCTTTCATCTGCAAGCCAACCCCATGTTATTGCTCTATACTAAATATGATTTTGGACTTCCCAAACTTGGTAAAGATATCTCAGATTTCTTTTTTTTAAGGCTTTCTTTCAGTAATTTTTCTAAGAGTTGACAAACTAGCATCTGGTAACTGTGTCATCATTCGTCATTGGGTTGAAATGTAATGCTCATTTATACAGCACTCACTAAAATGGTTGAAACATTATGTAATAAAAACATGAATCTAAATAAGCTAAACATTTTAGAACAAGACGATGAGCTTTGTGAGGCTGTACTACTAACATCAGCATCCTCACATGATCACAGTGATGACGTTACTGTTCAGCAGGCATAATGTTTGCCACGTTGACCATCTTAGTTTATATTTATAATGTCATTACTTTTGCAGGTGTTGGGTATCAGACAAAGTTACAGAGTCACCAATTTCAGTTTATCTGGAGGGGGGCATGAATATGTTTACAAAGTATATCAGCATCCATCCAGCAGTTGTTGAGGCATTTCACTCTTAACTACAAATGTTATCCTCATGGTGACATTAAAGGAAAAGTCAGGGGATCCAAAGAGTCTTTAGGATTCATCCTCTGGGGACAATGAATGCCCCTTAAAGAGTTTTCATTTAATAGAGGTGACCGGCGAGCTGACCAACAGACAGACATTAACCATCAATGTCTTGAGCCATGGCTAAAAATGATCGTACCAATAGGCAGTAAAACACGAAATGGAAATTAGTAAAGTAAAAAAACTTCTAGACAGCATTGAAGGACAATGTGATGCTAACAACAATACGCTAATACTTGGAAACCTCAACTTTAATTTCCAGAGAACGTGTTGGTCATAAAGTTACCGGGTGGTTCGGGATGAGTGCAGCTGCTGGTTCCTCTTTCCCGTTCCTTTGTGACCAGACGTGGCCAGGCTTTACACAATTTATGATCTCCCTTCAGCATGTCTGTAGCGCAGCTGAGTCGGCAGTTCCCCTTCTGCGTCACTGTCTGTATAATTTAGTATCGACGTCCGTCATTACTCAACTGGACCACAGCTCTGTCTGTTTTCTCCTATTGTAAGAGGGCTACAGCAATGCTGCTAAGTTTTCATCATCGTGACGATTGCTGTGATCCAACAATGGAAAAAAACATCTCCAGTTACTGTTCTTTCCACCTCCAGTATATCATGTTTATCTCCCTCTGCGATATGTTGTCTGCACCAAATGGAACTATAAAAAGCCTAATTGAATTGGTTAAGATTTTTCCATGACTCCACGATTATATTATACCCACTGGCTAAACGAATCAAGGGTATAAGTACAGCCAAAAGCTTTTTCGGGGATGTGCCTCAGGGCTCTATACCTCGGTGTATCCTCTTTGATACCCATGTTGGGTCTGGTATTGGTGTCTGAAACCAAGGCAGTAACAACCCTCAGAACCACACAGTAGGTGACCCGGTCACTGTGTAATGACACAGAGGAAGCTATCATGACCACAGAGTCCTAATGGGGAACAAAATTCAACCGAATGACACAGACCAGGTCATATATTTTTTTTCTTTGCTAAGAAGAATAGTATCAAATAAATAAGAGGATGACATTTTTGGGTTGTTTTTGGCAGTATCTGTCGTCTGTACTGCCTGCACAGAGATCTTTGGTGGTTCACCATCTGTTGCCTTTCAATTGTAAAAGTAAAAACCGTTTTGAAACACAATTTCTCTTATTTGTATTTAGCTGTTCGTAGTAATGTTGCAAAATCTGCAAAGTTGCAGATTGCAACTAACTCAAACTAATGCAAAACTCAACTCCAGTGTTTGGTTTGTCCAATCTGGGCTACTGTAGAACTACTGTTACTGACTGTAGAGAAGGAGACGCACTCCCACTGTAGACATAAACAGAAAAACACAATGATTCTTGTGTTTCAGGTGATTATACACTATTGATAACATATAATACTCAATGGGTTAGCTGCCTAAACTGGACCTTTTTGAGAGGAACCATTAGACCTAAACGTGCCTGTGAAGTTTACTTTTCAGTGTCACTCCGACTTTGTCTGCTTCAGATAAATCCCTCAGGATTAGACTGACTTGAGAGTGATCTGTTTGGACACGGAGGTCTATGAAATATTAACATAGTCGAAGAGGACCGAGGGGAAGAAAAGTGCTTTTGAAAAGATTCGTGATCCTCTGCCATCATTTATTTTCTAATTGGTTTTCTGTCCTCTCTGTTCTTCCACCGTCTTCTTACTCCCTGACACCTCTTTTTGTGTCGTTCCTCATGATGTTTCAGGTGAATAAATGAATTTCAGACATATAAGCACATGTTCCCGACATATTTAGAAGGTCACCTCTGCACCAGTGCGGTGATTCACTAATCTGCACAACTCTGGGACAAAGCATCGGTCAGATTAAGTAAATAATCTGTTGAGTGAGGACCTGCAAATTGTTTCCAAAAGCTTTAGACAGAAAAGGGGACTCTAAAAAGAGGCTGTCGTATCCATGGCAACCAGACACTTATTCATGAAGGCTGTGCTAGTGTCTTTTTCAACCGCTCTACCTGCATGTTTTTGTGCATTTTTATCACTGTCTCGCACGTAGAAACGTCTGGAAAACACTGATTTTAATGCATAAAAACGAGCCCTCCTCATGCCCATTGTTCACCTGCTTTGTCAGGGCCAGCTGCTAGCTGATGGTATCACGGTGTACGGCGGTACATGTCATGAAGATATTACATGTGTTATCCACTCTGACATTAATATTTGAGGAATATATTAAGGCGTATGCTTGTCAGCTCTGGCTTTTTTTTTTGATTGCCGGGTTGGACGGAGGTGGGGGAGGGTGTGCGGAGGCTCACAGCAGTGACGAAGCAAAAACGTGTCGGGCACAGGACAAGCTGTGCTCCATCTTTGTGAGTCGGATGGAAGTGAGAGCATTTCTCTTTTTCCTTTTTTAATCTTCTGTAAGCTGATTGTCTGTCTGCAATGGACCCCCCCAAAAAAAAATATAGAACAGAGGCGGCTCACTGCCTGTGTTTCTAAATGTAATGACAGCGTTTTAAGCCAGTTTATTTTGATCAGTTGTGTGAAGTGTGAAGGTTGTTTGCAGGAGAGGATTCACTTGTTTAAGCGTCTTCCTCTAAACTCTGAACACTGCAGACATTTCTGTCCCTTTGTTGTCTCTTCAGGCTGCCATAATCGCCTATCAGGCAACAATATGAAGTGTTTTATCTTCAGGTTTAGCAGTATAAGTCTGTCTGAGTGTATAGTGTCACGAATTTATGAAGCAATACAACATCTACACGACTTTTAGTCAGCAGTTTTAAACCTTTTTAAAGTACATTGTGTTCTAGCCGGCCTCTCAGAGGAGTGCAGTGTCAGGGCTGCTCCATAAGAGAATTGAGTAGATGGTGCCAAGTATCTAGCAGGTAGTGCAGCACAAGATCTATAGGAACCACAGAGTGGATGGATTATTGATGGTGTGTGTGCGTGTGTGTGTGTGTGCGTGTGTGTGTGTGTGCATGTGTGTGTGTGTGCGTATGAATGTACGTTCCTTTCATCTGATTAGGATTGACTTTCATTGGCGGGGGCGGTTCTGTAACGATAGCGTCTCCTGTAATTTATGACCGCTGTTTGGCAGGCCTCTATAAACTTTATTCCCTGTAAAAATAAAATAAAAAAATAAAAAAGCAAGCTGAGTCTGTGCCTGCACGGTGGTTCAGACTGCCCAGCAACAGTGTGCGTGATCAGCCTGTAACGGAGCGACCGTCGCCGGATGCCCCTGACTGATGGCCACTGTCATGATCCAGTCACTTTCAGGTGAAAATGAGTACAATTGATGACGCACAGCTGCCGCATCGGTCTTGACGCTGAAGGCTGACTCCGGTCAAAGGTCAAGAGATTAGTGGGGTTGCATTGCAGAGGGATTTGGAGGAGTTCAGACAAGTCTAAAATTGAAGTTCTTGGTGTCGAAAATAGTTTTTTTTTTTTCATCTCCACAGCTCACCTTGAGTTTTGACTGCAGTATTTCATAGCGAGATTTGGTTATGCTGCTTTCCTGTCGTATTGTAATTATGAGCAGCTAAGTGGGGGGAAAAAACTGTTTACGTAATCTTCTGAGTTTGAATTTTCAAAGGAGTTTGTGACAGCAAGAGTCCAAAGTGTGAACAAATGGTGAGCAACACACCATTTCTGGCAGTTGCATGTACATAAAATCCAATATTACACTAGCTAATTTAAAAGGAGACATGCACTGTTTCTATCTGATTTCGCTTGTTTACAGAAGTAGCTCATTCAGACGTTTATATTTTAAAATAATACGTAAACACTTCCAAGTCGGACTAATGCGAGGTTTTATTCTTTCCATCGTTTGAATGCAGCATTACACTCGAAAGACGCTTCCACCTCTCCTTGACCTTTGAAGTATGTCTTTACATGGAAGCTTTAACGTGAACATAAAGACATCATTTAGAGGAAATGGAGCCCACAGCGATATCAGACGGCACTTAATGTTGGAGCATCTTTTAAGGAGCGTCGACAGCTGTTTGGCACAGCCTTGACATCCACCTCCATGGCTGCCATCAGCACTGCCATTTATTACAATTTATGGTGTACACGTAGCAGGTAGACTGTCCTTTGTGTGATTTAACTCATTCATTACAGACTTTCCATTCCTGTAGTAAACCCTCGATACAATTCAAACACGGCTGAAGCAAACGATTCTCCACCTTATCCTAAGAACTTGTCAGTTTGTTGTCCATGAATTGTTTCAGCTCAACTCATTTTGCCTTTTGACTTCTTCAGTGGGCTAAAACAGACCGAACTTGTTGCTTGACTTGATTGCAGTATGAAGGCAAGGGCATATTGGTAATTTAAACCCTTTAATTTTATTTAAATTGGTACATTTTCAGCATATTTGCTTGTCCCTTTTTCTTTAAAGAGCTCCCCCTCCTTTACATCCAGAGGTGCAAATGTCACTTACACAATACGCTGCTGTATTTCCTCATAGTTGAGCCTAAGCGTGTGACTGTTTATCCTTTGTCAACAAAGCTCTCACGTCACAGAAACCGCCTTTTTGAAATCAGATGGTGACAAGTGGGTGACATGGAGAGGAAGGGTTGTCACTGTAGGAACACTATCTCCATCTGTTGCCAATGGGTGGTATCCTTTATCATGTGGTTTACCCACCAGCTTGGACCTTTGGATGACATATGTAATTATTGTAAACATGGCAGGAGGTCTGCAGGGTGAAACATCACGGGGGTTTCCTGCTGTCATGTATGACATTTTTGCTGTGTAGTTTGTTGTCTAATATGAGCAACCTGAGTCAGTAGATGTAGTCCACTGATAGACTACATTCTTCCTCCCCCGTCAGGTGTCTGTTGCGGTTTTCATTAAGGAACAGCAAATGACATACGGCCACACTCAGGTGGAGACGCCAAATCCAGCAGAGTAGCAAAGGTAGCCGTGTTCAGGGAGCCAGAAAACAAACCGGGTTCACCCTAAACCTGCTGCAGAAATGAAAGAGAGATGAGATGAGACAGAGACATTCCTGCACAAGTCACGACAGATCATAACGTTAGAGACATTACTTCATGTGTAAGCTTTAAAATTGGGATACTAGTATACATGCAAATATGGAGACACTTTAAGTTATTAAGTGTTTTTTTATTTTACAAATTATCAACAGAGGATAAAGGACAAGGGCATGTTCAATTTCATCATTTGATTACTTTGTCCCCTTCTCTCTCTCCAGTGATTGAAGGTTGACCTACATGTAATGAAAGTGTTTGTTCAGTGTGCGAGGGCACTCGAAGCTGCAAGGACAGGGGTGACCGTCCTTTTTGTTCCTCTTCTCTTTCTCTTCCTATCTCAGCTGCCGCTTTTCCTTCTTGAGGTGTTCTAATTTTAGCCAAGCCATTTGTTATAACCCGACAGGAATCCCTTTGTATGTGTAACTTATCACAAACCTTTTGAAATGTAACATTAAATTACATGGCTCACACAGCGATAGAAACATTTGGCTATGGCGTATCAACCCAGCAAGGAATTGTTCAAACTCTGGAAGAAAGTCAATGTCACTGCATGACTCATGAAAAACAGCTCAAGTGTGTAAAATACTTCACTAACTCCCTGGTATCTTTATTTGCACTCGACTGTAACATGCAGTCACAAAGTCTACAGCTTTTTGGCATCCGTTGCCTGGTACTGTCTGTCATTTGCACATGCAATAACTCCCTGCACAGAGCGAACACAACCTGAATATGAGATGCAAAAGTTGCATTTCTCCTTCAGCACTTATTAATCAATGAGTGGAAATGCTGTTTAGGATTGGGTAGTAAACATTTTAAAGTAACGAGGGAATGAGCCCCCTGTTTTAAAGTGAATTTGAATCTCTAGTAGTCAATATTTAATCTCCTACATGATGCCAATCAGTTAGCTGGAGATTGTGAAATTCCACCTGCCCAACATCAGAGGCTGACTATCCTGACAAATATTTATATAATGTTTATATAATGTTAACTTTGGGTTTGATTCTCCTTCAACTCTTTTTTTCTGCTATTGTAATCTTTACTGCTGCGTCGTCCTAAATGATGACAGAAGTATTTATCCGACCACCTCTGCACTGTGTTTGTGTCTGACAGGGTGAAGAGGGGCCTCCCAGCCTGGAGTATATCAAGGCCAAGGACCTGTTCCCCCAGAAGGAGCTGGTGAAGGAGGATGAAAGCCTTCAGGTGAGCCGAAATAGTTTTCATCAACTACCGCTCGAGAGCACAGCCCCATCCGCTCTGACATCCAGCTGCATGTCGGCGACCAGGAGCTGGAGAAAAGTCAGAGCGTGGCACTCGTGGGATTATGACCTCATCTCCCGTCCTGGCTCCTGGTGTAGCGCTCTGAAACACCACTGCATGGAGTGTGATTGCCAGGACATTACAACAAGAGTCACAACTCAGCAGGCTCGATGCCAGACACTGAAGAAGAGATGATGACACTGGCCAAGAAGAGCTTTTTTTATTTTTTATTTATGGGATTGCTCTGCCGATCAGCGTTCAATACACAAAGTTAATTAAACAACTCGGTGGAAAACAAAATATTTGCATTTTAATTAAGGCACCGCCCTCGCTCTGCAGATAAGACACCAAAGAAACAAAATTATCAGTATTTATTTAGCAAAGAGAATAATAAATTTGTCTGCCATATTAAAGTGGAAATGGAAAACATTTTGGCTTTAACTCGTTATGAAGCAAATGTTGATGCACAGTGTGATGGCTGTAGAATAATGACACATCCACGCTTTAGATTTGTTCCCTACAAACCTCGCTTTCGCTTTACAAGTCTATCTGTCACCAGGCACAATATTTCCGGTGGAAAACAGAGTCTCCATTTGTGAGAAAATTACACCTTTTTTCTCCCAAACTGTGTTATTCCTGTCAACACATGCCATTACAGTATTCTTTAGCTTGTTTCCAAATTCTATATTAAATTGGGACGAATTTCATTGACTTCTTCAGTGAACGTGCTTCTTTCTTCTGATGTTGAGCATTTTTTACCAGAGCTAGACTGAGCAAAACCGAAAACAGTTCAGTCTTTGCCACAGTGGCACAAATAATAACACCGCTTTGAAATGTGACGGGAGAAGTTGAAAAGCTGTGTTTTTTTCATTTTGTATGCAGTTTTGTATTTATGCAAGATCTTAACAAGAACAGAAGGAAGTTTTGAAAGCAGGAAGTCGCCGAAAACGATGACAAAGCTTTGGTGTGTGAAGTGTGAAGGGGCTGAGGAAGGTGATTCATTCCTTTCGGTAGTAGTAGCAGTCATCAAACAGATTATTAGATCACAGTTTCCAAATCACCTCTTAATTACTCAATTAAAGAATTAAAGTTTTATCCCTCAAGGTTTAACCTTTCATCCTCTCAACCTCAAATCTGCATGTCCTTCATTCCTTAGCTGCCCACAAACTGTCAATCCATACAACACTAGTCTTGTCTCAGTGTTGCCTCAAAATTTAGTCTCACTGTGAATCGGACACACCCTTTTTTAATTCTCAACTTATTTACGCTGCAGTAAGATTTCTGATTTGTAGGAGTGTCTCTGCTGTCGGGCTGTGTCTGAACAAAGCACACACACTGCAGAGGATAAAGGACGAGACAGGTTAAAAGCATTTAGTTCACTGGAGTGAGAGGGGTTTATAAAACTATTTGACAATGGAGAGATGCCAGTGGCAAAATTGTGATTGGTAACTGTGTGGAGTGTGCCCTCTGCGGTGTTGAGTCCGCGCTCTCTGGCTGTCTGCTGGTTAATGGAGCCGAGCATCAAGTGTCTGGAGATGTGGACAAAGTGAAGGTGGAGGGATTTGGACAGCCTCGGGTCACGAGCTGATGTTTCTGTTTTTATGATTTTCAATCGAAGCTTGTTTCCACTTGGGTTGCAATGGACTGCAGGGAGCATCGACCTGCTCAAAAAGGCTGTGCTTCACTTTTATTATTATTAAAGGGTCGTGCATCAGAGGACTTTCATGTCAAAGGTCCTGCTTGATTTCTTTATTTGAATCACTTTACAACTATGTTTTTGCACTGGCCTCCTCCTGCATTCACACATGCTGCACACATTGTGTCTCTGTTTTTGTGCATTTCTTTGTGTGCACGCACACCCATGATTGTGTCTCTGACAGCTGATGCACCTAAGTGCTGCTTTCCCGCAGGCAAATTATGGGCATTCCCTACCCCGCCATATTAAATACCCCGCTGCTGCCTCCCCCCTCCTGCGTGCGTGCAAGCTGCGGTGCATGCTTGCATTTGTGTGTGTTTGCACACGTGCCTCTCCTCGCAGGCAGGCTGCTTTAACCGGAAGTCACGACTCGCAAGTCAGAGAGCGTTATTCACGGGTCTTTCTCTCTCTCTCTTTCTCTCTCCCTTCCCCTTTTGGTCTTTCTATTTTTTTCTAAGTATTTCTGCTGCTGAAGGCTTCATAGAGCAAACGTGACACAGTATCTTCTGCTGCACTTGCTGGCTTGCCGGTGACTCATGCGTCTACTTTTGGAGTACTGCTTGTTTAATGCAGCTCTCAGTCTGTACAGCATGTTAACTATGGCACGCTCAGCAGGACACTATAGATCTTTTCCATTGCAGAGCAGCACACAAACTTAGTGGCTGTCATCGCAGCCATTTCTGCTGCTGCCGAGGCAGCTCATGATAAATGCAAATAAGCTTTAGATTAACCTTTTCTCCTGTGTCTCTGTCACAGTCAACAACTTCCAGCCGCGTTTGTCCGCCTGTCAATTTAAAGTTAAAGTTGGCTGTGTTTCTAAAAGCATGCCAAATTTAACTGTCGGATTTTAGATATTCCATTTTTAATAAGTGCGGGTTGCCAGGGGGCCTGCAGCACTATATTTGGCTCTGTTGGTGTCTGAGTGCAGAGTACTACGTGCTCCATTTCCCAGGTTAAAGCTGTACTCTTTCCCTGCACCGACTCCCACACACATTTTCACTTAGAGATGAGCAACAGCAGGTGCAGTGATAAATGTCAGGGGTTACGTTTATGTTTTTATCACAAGCTCTCTGGACCGACAGTCGTCAATAATCTGATGAAATGACGGCTTCTAACCTCTTCCCAGTTGACCGTATTCCAAGACTTGTTCTGGTTTAGATTTATTACACGCACTGGCTCTTTTTTGGCATGAGCTGAGTGCACGTCGACGTGTGTTTGTGTGTCTGTTTATCACGTCCAGCTCGTTCGCCCTGTCCACTAACTAAAGCTGTTCTCTTAACCGAGTTGCCTAATGTTGTTTCAAGTAAGCCCGATTTTTCTGACATCTTACCATAATCCCACCATCTGCCCTGCTGCATGTCCTCTTTTAACATGCACCACTGGGTCCTCCTCTGCGTGACTCAGCAGTGCATGCTAATGCAGGATGAGGTAATGTTGTCTCCAGGCAACACTGTTGTCCTCGCTACTGGCGACCAAACAACGAGACCTGGGTTGCAATTCGCGGTCCCCGATCACTATGATTATGTTAGAAAGTGCTGACTAAGATGTGTGAAGAGGTCATGTAAATGAGGAGGAAATGAGGAATGAATCGGTGAAACACAATCCTCGATTTGTCAGATGAGAAGGAGGGATGTCTGAGCAGTAATATATCTCTCAGCAGACTTTCACATGAGCCAGAAGGGATGTTTTCTTTTTTTCTTTTTTACGCTCTGTACATAATGTTATAGCTTAAATCCTCCTTACCGACAGCAGCCATGAAAGGTCATCAAGGTTTAAATCCCTTAAAAGAAGCAGCTCCTGTAAGTAATACATCACAAGCAGCATTTAGCAGAGTGGTCAGGGTGAACGAGGCTGACCGCTCCGAAAGTGGTCAGCCTCGTCCATTTTTATACGAGTAGAGACATTGTTCAGAAGTTGGCAACTGCAGCCGTGTGTCTCTTCCACGTGGTCGGCTTTTAAAGCTAATGCTCTGCCTCGGAGTGAAATGAAAAATGTTTTCTATTAACCTCTGTTGGGAACCAATTATCTTAATGTAGGGGTTGAAGCCAAAGCAAGAATATTAATGGACAGTTCGGGATCCCTCGCTGTACCGTCAGCACTGGTGCAGACAGCCCTCCCCTCCCAGCCCTGCCTCTTGTATGCCTGCTCGCTCATCCAGACTCCCCAACAAGCCCTCTGTGTTCACAAATGTCCCTCTGTTACTACTGCGTGCTAATTGGACAGCTACACGATCACACTGTTCCCACCCCCTCGTGCCCCTTTTTGTCATGTTTGTAAAGTCACTCTGTTATTCTTTGAAAAATGTCAACGCTGTTGCAATTATGATACTTGAGTTTAATTAACGATACCAGAACAATTCCTTTCATATTTCCCTTTTTAGTTAAGAAGCCAAACTGTAATTTTGTTTAATACAAATCATCTCCATGGGGTCTTGAGTTGGCAAAATTCTTTTTCTTGGTCTTTGTTTTCAAGCATCTCAAAGCTTCTCTGTTGACTAGTTAAAATGTTGTTGTTTTTGTAGCCACGTTAACAATGTGGCTTTGGGAATGGTGATTGGGGTCCCTTTGTGGGGTCCAACGGTCAGCTTGTTGATCCCCCACCAAACATTCAAGACATTCCCTGACTCTTCCTCTAGTGCAACAGGTCCAGTAAACTATCTCATCTACAAGACATTCAGTTCCCAAATGTTGAATCCTACTGACTCTTGCTCTACAAACGGGTGTCTTACCAAGATGTCTGACCCAACACCTGATTACTCAGTAGATCAACAATCAGTAGGGTTCATCAGGTGCCTTCAGTAAGGCGTGCCATTGATTGTACAAGTCTCTGACTTCTGCTGACTTCAAGAAGACATTCCTTCATTTGGTGTTTTGATGATGATAGCGGTGAACACTATCTACCATAGTCCATAATCTTCCATAGGTGTTCAACTGAGTGGAGATGTGGAGACTGTGAAGGTCTATCATATGACTCACATCATTACCATACTCATCCATCAAACCATTCATTGACCCCCACATGTCCTATTGATGGGGTCATTGTTGTCCTGGAAGAGGCGATATCCATCAGGATAGAAATGTTTCATCACAGGATAAAGGTGACCACTCAGAACGACTTTGTATTGATTTGTGTCGACCTTTACCTCTTAGTGGACCCAAACCACGACAGTAAAATGACCCCCACAGCATGACGGAGCCACTAGATCACCTCCCTTTAGGGGTCAAGCTTCAGGCTGTCTCTTGGTCGCCACACATGCTCTCGCCAACTTGTCAAGAATATGTTAATGGTTTTAGCTCAAAGCTATGCCCTAGTTAATGCCTACACTACCCTAGACTGTGTAAATGGATGTTGTGATTTTACTCCCAGTAGACCCAACAAAGCGTGACAATAATCAGGGCTTGGTGTCATCTTTTTGCTGTTTTAAACTTCAACAATCTGCTTGTTTTGTGTCTCTACAGGTGCCATTCCCAGTTCTTCAGGGGGAAGGGGTGGAATATCTTGGCCACGCCGATGAAGCCATCATTGCCATTTCTAACTACAGGCTCCACATCAAGTTCAAGGACTCGGTCATCAACGTGAGTGCCAGTCACGGACAATTAAATGCACACAGAAAATTCACTTCAGTCCAAATGGCACCAGTGTCTGTGTGATCTCTGCTGCTGCCATGCCATTACAGAAGCCAGTAGTAAGAGAGAGGAGGCTGTAATGTGTAGTTTGGATGGACGCAGGCTTTTTCCCTTCCCCCATATAAATTTTATAAACACATAATTGTGCTAACAAGGCAAATAAACCAACCAAGTATTTTACATGGGGCACACGTAAGGTGGTTATAGTAATATCCCAGCATAGCTGGCACGAAGTTGTTTGTACCAGGATCGTACCACAGGAGTAGCGGGTCCTCTGATCTTCAGGCTGGGGGGGTTTAATGTGACATCTAGGCTCCAAAGGCCCGGCCTCTGTTGGCACTGACGTGCAACAGCTCGCTCCTGCTGACGTCAGGCCTCACTCAAAGACAAACAGGCCAATTGTTTGCATTCACTGGCAGCAGAATTCCTCCTTCTTTCCCAAATCCCTGTCATCTTTTCCAGAAGGGTTCAGCTTCTGGAAAAGATGACAGGGTTTTAAAAAAAAAAGGAGGTGGAGGAGGTGAGGGCAGATCACCAGGATGTTCAGGACAGCTCCACGTTGAGTTACTTTAGCATCAGATTAACGGTGCCTATCAGACTGCTTTCCTACCGTGCAGAGTCCTGCTGTGACTCCCGCAGCACAGATGAACTGTGTATGAAGGCCAGCAAAGCCACAACCTCTAACCCACAATCCCCTTCACAACTCCTCCCCTGCATCTGAGCTGTTTTCTTGCCCTTTGCTCCCGTCCCATGTTTGTCTTTCTCTCCATGATTTCCATTCGGCTCGGTCATGTGCTGCAAGTAGCACGCTCCATGATCCACTCAGTTATCTTTCATCTTTCGACCTCTTTGATGTTTTCTTTCCTGTTAACTCTTTAATTTCCTTTTGTCTCCTGAATTTTTTTTTTTTTTTTTGGTTTAATAGTTTTTCATTTTTCCCATTTCCTCCTCGTCTTGTGTCTTCCCTCCCTCCTTTTTTTTCTCTCTCTGTCTTGTGTGTGTGCTCCATGGTGTCACTGTGTTTTAGACCTACCCAGGTGTGGACAATGAGATATCTGTGAGTACCATATGATAAAAAAAAAACACCACCCTCTGCCTCCACTGTCTAGACAGCTTAAGTCATTCAGCTCTTTTTCACTTTGAGCGATTACAGAGCACCGGGGACAAATTGTAACTTACATTCAACTAACACTGGGTTAATTGTAATTTACTGTGAAAGCACATTGTAAAATAACTGGTGCAGTGTGTGTTGCCTGACCTTGAGAGTTAATAAAGGCATGAAATAGTATTTTCTCATTCATACAAGTGCTGTTGCAAGGTTTGAGCAAAAGTAGGCGATTGCATAACAACGCCTTCATTAACACCTCCGTTCACAGGATAACTTTAAAGCTTACAAAGCTGCTTGTTGGGTATCATAACAGAGGTGCTGCAGAAGCCTTCTTCTCCTCCACACTGAGGCTGAAGCTGCACTATGTGTATCTAACCCGGACTGAGTCTGTACTAGACCAGAGGGTGGTAACCTCTTTGCAGATGTGCCGTCTGCTGCGAGAGCACACCACGAGGCTCATCACACAATGCTCTCTGTCTCCCCCTACAGGTGCCTCTCAGGCTGATAGAGGGTGTGGAGAGCAGAGATATGTTCCAGCTGCACATCATCTGCAAAGACTCCAAAGTTGTCAGGTAATGGAGAGCACACACACGCTCAAGACGTCATAGTAATCCTGCAGGCAGATTGATGCTGTTATTAACCACAGTAAATTCATTACAGCGGTCTGGTATGCATTTGAATGAATAATACAATAGTTCTAGGCTGTGAGGAGGCAATTTATTTCACATGCTGCAACGTTTAACCTTTATTTTATCCTCACCTCTCCTCTTGAGTTATGAAATGTTTGTGTCCTCGCAGTTAAATAGGGCTATCCTCACAGGTGGAAGTACAGTACTCACATGCTCAGGTGTTACCAGATGATGAACAGAGATGTTATTAATAATAGTTTAAAGTTTGAAAAGCCACGTAAACATTATATTGTGTCTGTCTTTTAATCAGCAACAACAATATTTTGCTTGTGCAGTAATGCAGAAACGATCATTAGTCAATAGAAATGTAATCTGGAACAATGAATTCATTGACTGTTTAAGTCAAAACATCAAACGCCGGGTCGCCGGGTCCAGCTCCTCAGATGTTTTTATATCACTGTGAACTATTGATCCAACAACACGAGCTATTTACGAGATGTCACCTTGTACTCTGAGAAATTATGATAAGCTTTGACCAATAACACATAAATTGTAAAAAAAATATTGAGAGAATAATCAATTCTAAAAATAAACATTAGTTGCAGCCAGACCCAGTACTGTAGGTGGACATTTAGATGATCTCCGCACCTCCCCTGCTGCATCTTGTCCCCTCGCTCCTGCAGTTGCTGCCTGATAATAATTAACATAATTTGTTGTTTGCCGCAAAGTAATCCAATATTTTGAAATCTAAAAAAGTTTAGTACTCTGTACAGCCAGGCCTTCCACCCATATACCTACATAAAGGTGGAGCTGCATGAGCGTGAAGATGTAGACGGGTATACGACAGATTAAAAAAAGGCTTACTGTGTAAATTTTGCCTTTTGCATGGTCTGTGCAGATGCAAAGCCGCGTCTATGAAACCCCAAAATCGCAGCATAGTAGTCGCTATACTTTTTATGATCTTTCAGGAAGAAAGTGTTACAGTTTGACTGTGAAGCTGCAGGCAAACTCCTGCTGCTGGTTACAGACTGAAAAGCATAAAAATCGTGCTTTGACTGATTTATGTCAAAACATTTTCCTTCCGCTGATGGCACTTGTTGAATCGGAGCTGTTGATTTCATCTTTTATTGCTACATTGCCAAGATCAGACAGATGGCAAATATATAACTACCTCTAAGCATGCTTGCATTTGCTTAAAAAACACATTCAAATAATAGTAATAAAAAAAGGGCTTTTATTTCACAGTGGACTGAAATTCTCATCTGTTCACGGACATCTGTAAACTTCAAAAGCAGCAAGGGCCTTGAGATTCCCAGCAACAGATGTGCCAGCGGCGTCTTGGTTCCTCATCATTAAACAGCCACGTTATTGCCTCCTGTTTTAAAGGCTGGAAAATCACTAAACATCTGAAGAAATTAGCTTTTTTTTTTTTTGTTGTTGTTGTTCTTCTACTCCCCAAATGCATGAAGTTGTAACAAGATATTTTGCTGTTGGATCTCTAATCTTTCTAATCTCCACAGATGCCACTTTGCAACGTTCAAGCAATGCCAGGAGTGGGTCAAGCGTCTGAACCGGGCCATAGCACACCCGTCCCGGCTGGAGGACCTGTTCGCCCTGGCCTATCACGCCTGGTGTCTGGGAGGCAGCGCTGATGACGAAGACCAACATGTTCATCTCTGTCGCCCAGGTCATACAAACACACACAATCAAGACTCAGAAAATTCAGCTCGATTTGACCTGATTTATTTATTTATTTTTTAAATATTGATTTGTCCTAAAACATATCGCTCCCTCTGCGTGTGTGCAGGCGATCACGTGCGTCAGAGAATGGAAATGGAGGTCAAGAGGATGGGCTTCGACACGCAGAACGTCTGGAGAGTGTCAGACATAAACTGCAACTACAAGTATGTCACAGATACTTTACCACAAATAGCACGACACCTCTGAAGCGGCAGATAGCTGTACAATACTGTCACTATAAAGACTCATCACGGTTGCTCAGAGGGTGAACGGTGAGCGGCGGCGTTTCAGAGAGCTTTTTGAGAGCTGTGACAGAGAGTAGGGCTTGAATCAGGCTGGACTTTAAGACACTGTAACTACACTGTCGCCAAAATGAACAGATTGTGTGACCGACAGCTTGTGTGTGTTGGCAAATCTCAGCAGTGTCTGTCAGGACTCTGTCGGGAAATGGGAGTTTTGAATTTGTGTTGAGTTACATTAGTTTTGGAGAAGTCGAGTTGGATTTAGGTTACAAGAGTACACTGAACACACAAAGAGATTTTCCACAGTCGTCATGTGATCATTCAATTTTATTGTCTCAATAATCCACAAGAAAAACCTTCTTATAACTCCAAAACTTGCCTGAGAATCATCACATTTTTCAGGTTTCCTTCCATGTTAGTGTGATCCACTTTGTGCTTCCATGTGTACATTGAAAACAGGAACTTCTAATTGATATTTCAGCGTACTTTTAATGGTGCGAATTTGCCGAAATATGAACAAATACAGGCAGAAATGGGGCGGCAGTTGTGTCTCACAGCCACTGACGGTATATGGAATGGTCGGCGTATGCTTGACGTCACGAAAATCTGTGGCTCTGGCTGCCGCCGTGTTGGCAGTCTTGCTTCTTCCACCTCCCAGCTAATTCAAAAATTGGCAAATAAGTGGATCCTCGGTGGACCTGAGGTGGGTTGAATGAAGCCTGGGTGCTCAAACAAGCCATCTGTAACGGCACCGACGTATCAATCAAAGCGGCCACGCTGTTTATTATTGCTAACCTCAGTACAGTTGTCATGAACAGAGAGTCTGTCTAATACTGAAAAGATAGTTTTGCAGAGGACTGGTCCTTTAAATGTTTTCAACAACACAGGTCAATATGTATGCTCGCCTTTGTCTCTGACCTCCTGAGGCCTGCAGCACTCTCATCAGGTCATTTCATCAGTTTTTAAACACACGTACATGCACACAAATTAATAAACAAGAGTGTAGCACTCACTCAAGCAGACATGATGTGGTGCACATGTGTATCTTCTGCTTTTCTGTCTGGGCAAATAAATGCTACAAAAACAGCAAAAAAAAGGTCAGTCTGCTCAGAGGGCCCAAGAGAGCGCATCCTGCTGAGGGAGACAGACATGCAGGACAACTGGCTAATTAAACAAGCTGCAGCCTGCTGAGGCCCATGACTCAGCACTGTATTTCACTTCCCCCTCTCTCTCTCTCTAACACACACACACACACTCTCCATCTCTGCCTCTCCCTCCCTCCTCAGACAGTCAGCAGGTGAATAAAAATTGAAGAAACTTATCATGGTGGTGGTGGAGGAGGAGAGAGCACACACAGATGGAGTCAGGCAGTAGCATCACTCTGTGATTAGTTCCCTGCCAGATCTCAGACTTCTTGGTGCAGTCGTGACCCTGAAAAGCACAACATTTGTGTATGTCGAAGAGCGTGGTTTGCTGCAGCTTAAAGCTCTTAAGTCAGCCCTTGTGTACTGGCTGTATGTCTGCAGCAGAATAAACTGCGTATAATCTTCTTCTATAAAAAATTATTCATCACGTCCTCCTTCTCCTCAGGCTGTGCTCCAGCTACCCACAGAAGCTTCTGGTTCCTATCTGGATCACTGACAAGGAGCTGGAGAGCGTGGCTTCTTTCAGATCCTGGAAGAGGATCCCCGTGGTGGTCTACAGGTGGGTTTATTGACGCATTACTCAGGTTTACACCAGTTCATATCCAGATCTAAATGTGTGTTTACTCACTCCTTTTACTTTAAATGTCAGGCACCAGAGGAACGGCGTGGTGATCGCTCGATGCAGCCAGCCGGAGATCAGCTGGTGGGGCTGGAGGAACACAGATGATGAGTACCTGGTGACGTCCATCGCCAAGGCCTGTCAGATGGGTACCAAAGGTACCTGTGGAGCACCAGCTTGCAGACAGCGCGGGGAAGCTCCTGACTCCTGCGATAGCGATTTTGGTAAAGAAATGTTTGATTTATGTGCGTTAATTCATGCATGTACAGTTTGAGCTCCTCTCAGACAGAGTTCTCAGCAACATGTAGTGAAATAAGTAGCATTAAATCACATGTATACTCCTAAATTGCGTTGGTTTTGTTCTGTTTGCCCTTGATATATTGGCATCGTGTTTAAAGAATAATCAAAATAAAATATAAAGCACATTTTCGAGTAACGCACGTCCATTGCTGCGTGCACAACAACAGGCTGGAAAATAAGTACCAGCACAACAATAACTGAATGCAGAGAGTGGTAGTTCAGTCGCAGCCTCAGAGTAATTACTTGTGTTTCTCCATGGTAGCTGTTGAAAGCCAGTCTCTTGACTTGTGATTGTTACCAATAGCAACACTGAGGAGATATTGATTTTCAATAAGCTTCAAAGAGTCAGTTTCTGTTATTAATGTCCCTGCTTCTGATTCTCTGCTCCTTCTCAGAACACTGTTCGCTCATAACAGTAAAAAATCATCACTCTGTCCTCTCACCTGTGTCTCCAGACTCGTCTCTGACGGGCGGCTCCGGCTGCGAAGACAACACTGTGCCACAGAAGCTGCTGATTCTGGATGCTCGCTCATACACCGCTGCAGTGGCCAACCGAGCCAAGGGCGGAGGCTGTGAATGTGAAGGTGAGTCCGACCAAAAGCCTTGAACAATCAGTCAACAACTAGTTTACATTCTGTAAGATGAGATTAATATGTCGCATTTTCATTTAACAATACTTCATCTGTTGACATCATCTGCCTTCTCGAGTGTGTACTCGCCATCTGCGTGATTCTGCTTGTTGATTCAAGCAGACAAAAACAACTTAATGAGAGCTTTAAAATCGCACTAATGAGAATATTTTACACTGCAACAACAATCAGTTCCGGCCAAGTAATTTGATTGGAAAAGAGTCATTCAGTGAGTGCTGATATAGAGCACAGCGTCACTTTAATTAGCTGTTTGTAACAGACTTTGTGCCACGAAGATGAAAAAACAAATAACATTTAACTTAAACTATGAATGGTCGTCAGAAGAGGACGAAGGGAAGGAAAGAGGTCTGGATACTTGAGCACAAACCTCCCGATGTCCTCATACTTTATCAGCCGTCCTAGACAAATTAGAGAAGAGGAAAAACAAAGCGCACCACTATCAACGTGGGCTTCAAGCTGCTTTCAGACTTGGCTAAGCCTCAAAGATATTAACGCCAACTGGGCTGAAGTAACATGCAGACCTATAGATGAAAGCTGGCCAAGCTGCTGTTCAGGAAAATGTTGATGTGTTGCTAGGCAACAGGGCAGTCCCAGTCGAGTTGCAGAACTATTTTAATGAAAATCTTTTGTCACTTTTTGCTGTAAACTTGTCGAACTGAAAATCAGCATGGCTGTGATTATCTTAGAAGAAAATGCTTAATTGACGGTGGATCATTTAGTTATGTCTCAGGTCCAACTATCCAGTTCTCATGAACTGTACTGAGCTTTTTAGCCTTAAAGTTTTTAGCTTTGATTTCAGCAGCAAAACTGTTCGGATATACCAACTGTAGTTACCTCCTTTTGATCGAATGGCAGCTAGCTGTTGAAGAAAGTCAAACACGCAGCCACATTTTCTTCTCGGTAGATAACAAAGACCAAAACGGAGCCGAAAGGAGATTAAATGTTGGACCACGACGTGGCTCGATGTGTAAATAAGTTCTTAGATTGTAAACAGAGGCCTCGCACTGCACGCCGTATCGCTTTTGTGTTTAATTTGACTGTCCAGTTCGACATATGATATCCTGTTAACAAAGTGCTGTTTACGTCTTACGACCTTCATCAGAGTTTATGTTCGTTTGTGTTTAGAGTACTACCCCAACTGCGAGGTAATGTTCATGGGAATGGCCAACATCCACGCCATCAGGAACAGCTTCCAGGCTCTGAGGACCGTCTGCAGTCAGATCCCGGATCCAGGAAAGTAAGTCGATCCGTTTGACCTTTTCTCTCTGAGCGGCTCTGCCTTCATTTGTGCCTCGCTCGCTCGCTCTCTCTCCCTCCCCCCACCCTCTCCGTTTTAATAGCTTCACCTCACAGTAAGGCAACACCACACAGAGATGGGAACACTGCCACGGTCCAGTCCCATTCCTGCTGGGCTGGCCAGCTGTCTGTCTGTACACACCGACAGAGGATACGTGTGTTATGTGTTTCTGTGTGCTCCAGAGTTTACAGCTGTGTGTTTTTACCAGCTGTGTGTGTATATGTGTGCACATACAGTACATAGGTTAACCCAGCTGCTATGACGTCACGCCATATTATTCTGAGGCTTGTTATTGTCCAGATGGAGGTGTGTAGTGACGCAGGGAGGCCTCTATAGATACAGATCAGGCCTGATAACACAGTCTAAGTTAACCCAGAGTAACCGAAGCTGATGTATGTTCTTCATTGGTTTGATATAGACTTGTACTGATCTAAACTCCCTGTTTTGGTGTCTCCAGCTGGCTCTCAGCACTCGAGAGCACCCGTTGGCTGCAGCACCTGTCCGTCATGCTGAAGGCAGCCACTCTGGTGTGCTCAGCGGTGGAGAGGGAAGGTCGTCCTGTTTTGGTGCACTGTTCGGATGGGTGGGACCGCACACCACAGATTGTAGCCCTTGCCAAGATCTTGCTGGACCCGTACTACAGGACATTAGAGGTGAGAGTCTGATATGACTTTGATATGTAAAAAACGATAATGCTACATTCAAAAGTCTTGGTGATGTCATTTGAGTCAGTGAGATTACTTGAGTCAAAGTTGGTCGTGGATGAAGGCATCTGGTGTCGAGTTAGAAAGAAGTGAGATTACTGACCACCGTGTCGTCTGCAGGGTTTCCAGGTGCTTGTGGAGACTGATTGGCTGGACTACGGTCATAAGTTCGGGGACCGCTGTGGCCACCAGGAGAACGCCGACGATGTGAGCGAGCAGTGTCCCGTCTTCCTGCAGTGGCTCGACTGCGTTCACCAGCTGCTCAAACAGTTCCCCTGCCTGTTTGAGTTCAACGAGGCCTTCCTGGTGGGTGGTCGGACAGCACACTTTACTTCTCTTTTTAATAACTGTGTAAATTTTTTGCGATCTAAACCTTGGTGTGAGCGACATGAAACAATCTTTAAAAGACAGAGCGCACATAAAAGAAGTTAACTTTAATGTTATGAATTATTTTATTATCCTTGAACCTTGAAAACATTGTAGCCATTCACAACCACTAATCAAACAGCTGTTCACAGTGCTATTGAATAAAAAATGGAAATCATAACTTTGGTAGTCCAAAACAGTCAACTATAATTGACTTCCTATAACTTGGATTCCTGCAGTGCAGGAGGATGATAGCCTCACATACATACACCGATCATCCACATTATGACCACTGACAGGTGGAGTGATGGTGTTATCATGGCATCTGTCAGTGGGTGGGATATATCAGGCAGCGAGTCAACATTTTGTCCTCAAAGTCGACGCGCTAGAAGCAGGAAAAATGGGCAAGCGGTAAGAATTTGATGGACTTTGACAAGTGCTAAATTGTTATGTCTCTGAAGACGACTGGGTCAAAACGTCTCCAAAACGGCAGCTCTTTGTGGGGTGTATCCAGTCTGCAGAGGTCATGACTGGTATATGTGGCATCTTTATATTGGAGAGACTGACTTAGAAAACCAGAAGAAATGCAGGAGAATTTGAAAATGTTTGGAAACCTTTTAATAGAGATTCTCAGACATCATAGTGTCATTTTGAAATTGCTATGTGTCGATCTATGTTGCCGGGTGTTTTCCTTTTTTATTATTGTTGTTATTTGGTGAAAAATGTGAATAATTACCTCCATAACCGGCCTTGGCTTCGTGTTCTTCTTCCTCGTGTGTCCAGGTCAAGTTGGTGCAGCATACATACTCGTGTCTTTATGGCACCTTCCTGTGTAACAACGCTCGTGAGAGGGAGGTGAGGAACATCTACAAACGCACCTGCTCGGTCTGGTCTCTGCTTCGCAGCGGAAACAAGAACTTCCAGAACTTCCTCTACATCCCCAGTCATGATATGGTACGACCTACAGCTGTTACTATTATTGGTGCCTCTTTTTGTAGATTCACCAGTTAAATATAGTAAGAACTGTTCGCCATCGAGCCTGTGGAGAATTTAAAGACTGTAGCATCCATCAGCAGATGTCTCATCTCATACTGTCAGACAGAATAAGTGATTTATGAATTTACACATTGTGACTGTATATTGACCTTCTGGGGGTTGTCCTCGTCCCTTGTTTGTCTGCCAGGTGCTGCAGCCAGTCTGCCACACACGGGCATTACAGCTGTGGACAGCTGTGTACCTGCCCACGTCCTCCCCCTGCACAGCCGTGGACGACTCTATGGAGCTTTACCTCCCGCCGAATGTCGCAGGAGACGAACTCACCTCCCGTTCTCTGGACAGGTGATGCAAATCAGATCTGTTGCTCAGTGTCTGTACTTGGTGTTCTTGGCTGTCCCTGAATGGAGGTTTACATGAATTCAAAATTCATGTTAGAGAGTGTCAGACTGCCCTCTAGTGTCCCACACAGGGAATTGTGTCATAACCAATTGTGAAATGAATATTTATGATGTGTTTCTGGTTCGTAGACTTCCGAAGACTCGCTCCATGGACAACCTGCTGTCAGCTTTTGAGAACGGGGTGTCCCTGACACGTACATCCAGCGACCCCAATCTCAATAAGCACTGCCAGGAGGGTCGCCCTGCCCCGGATCCCTCACCAGCCGCAGAAGAAACCTCTGCAGACATCTCAGATGAGGTCATACCCGACACTAGACTGGACAGCAGTGAGGAGGAACCTCTACAGAGTCCTGCCAAGACTGCAGAGGACGGGCCGGCTGCAGAGAGCTGTGAAGACACACTGGAGGAGCCTTGTCTCACCACACAGCCCCTGCCCTCTCCGCCCCTTCCCCCTGTCCCTCTCAGTCAGGACATTGCACTCGCTAACACTCCCTTCCCCGCTCCTGTCCTCCAACAGGCTTTGCCGCAGATCACTAACCCTCCTCTCCCACCTCCTCCGCTGGTGGCTGACGGCCCCTGTAGGACTGCTGAGAGCCCCACGTCACCCACTCATAAATCAGAGCCGTGTTTACCTCTCCCCTGCAACAGCACGCAACCTGCAGCCACCACGCCCACGCCCACCACCCCCACCTCGCCGCTTAACGGCCACACCGACGGCCAAGCAAACGACCTCCCAGAATCTGCAGGCCTGCTGGCTCTGAAGCAGCTCACTCCACTCCTTCCCATGGAGGACTCCACTGAGACTCTCACAGGTGAGGCAGAACCTCCACCCGCCCTGCCTCCAGCAGAGAATCTTACCCAGAACCATTTAAATGAGGAGGAGCCGGAGTCGCAGCCGCAGGTTCAACCCCAGAAGGACAAAGAGGACGTAAGGACAGAAGAAGTGAAAGGACGAGAGCGTGCGTTAACAGTTGCAGCAGCTCCTCTAGACTGCACCCAGGTAGCAGCTCGCCATCTGATCTCCCAGAGCCAGCTCACCGACCTGTCCCTGCTCGGCTCGCACTGGGAGAGCGTCCAGGGTCTGGTCCAGTCTGCCTGCAGCAGTGCCACTCACTCTGGTGTCGGCCGGGCCTTGCAGGCCAACGCCTACCAGAGCCGTCGGCTTGCCAGTAAGCTGCTCCGCGCGCAGGGCTTCGCCATCGCCAACGGTTCCCAGTGCTGCCGCAGAGAGGCTCTTTGTTGTCCCAGCAGCCCTCTGCAGCCTGGGTGGCTGTCTGCTGCCAGGAGTGCAGGCTACGCCGGCCTGTACGGGCCTGCCGCCGCCGCCCTCAACAGCTACTCCCTGGCAGGCCATCAGCTCCTACCGGTATCGTTCTCCTCGCCTTCGGCTTCCAGCTCCCCTCCCCCACCACAGGCCCCAGCTTACCTCGATGACGACGGGCTGCCGGTGCCCATGGACGCCGTTCAGCAGAGACTGCGTCAGATCGAGGCAGGCTACAAGCAGGAGGTGGAGGTGCTGAGGCAGCAGGTGCGACAGCTGCAGATGAGGCTGGAGAGTAAACAGTACAGCACCCCTCCCTCGGAGCCAGACATCGACTACGAGGACGACATTGTGAGTAGCTTTTTCGGTGATGACAATAATGCCAGACAGCGAAGCGCCAGGAGCAGTTTTATGTCTGCAGTGCTTGTAAATATTTACTTTAGATTTTCCTCTTCCCTTCGTTCCTGTCTGTCTTCCGACCTTGCCGCTTTCTGTCTGTTTCCAGACGTGTCTGCGTGAGTCAGACAACAGCAACGAGGAGGATTCTCTGTCGACCCACAGTGAGGACCGTCTGTCTGAGGGCAGCTGGGATCGAGTGGAACGCAAGGACACAGAGGTCTGCGTCCTTTTCAGAGCTTCATTGTCCTATATAGCTTCTGTCTCCTCTTCCCTCACCTTCCTTCCTTCCTCTCCTCCCTCCTCACCTGTACGGCTAAGAGCACCTCTGATTACACCGCACTGTTCTGATATAGATGTCTGTGTCTGCGTAGGTCACGAGGTGGGTGCCCGACCACATGGCCTCCCATTGTTTCAACTGTGACTGTGAGTTCTGGATAGCCAAGAGACGTCACCACTGCAGGTGGGGCTTCACCGTGGTTCTTCTTACACTAATAAACACGTTCAGAGAAACAACTTGACTCAAGTAGACTTTGAGATGTGTCTCATCTGGAAAGAGTGTGATGAGTTAAAATGTTTTTAAACATATATATGTAAACATATAATATTCTTTGTGGTTCATGGCTGCCATCAGTCACGATCAATTTTTTCTTATTTTTATTCATTTTATTGTCAATCGCTATTTTATCCGTTCATCACAAAGTTTTGATTATAATATCGTCACAAGTTATCGCTCTCAAACACGGCTGCATTCCACTCAGGGTGTAGCTCCCTCTATTGCACTTGTTGGTTCACCATCACACTTAATGGAACCGGACCATTGTTACCATTATTAAGGTTCTCTGGTGTTAAATCAAGTTAATAATTGCAGATAATGGACAGATCTCTTACAGTTCCTGTAGTCTCAGATTTTAATCAGGAATAGTTTGACATTTTTTTAAAATATGCGTTCACTTTGCAGCTTCGAGTTTAGATGAGAAGATTGACACCACTCTCTAGTCTGTACACTAAATATGAAGCAGTTAGTTTAGCTGAAGGTTCACACGGACAGCCTGAGTTATGTGGAGGATACGAGCTCGGTTCTTTCTTGGACAGACGCAGTGAGCTTCAGTTCACGCTGTTTTTGTTGCCTTTGTACTGAAAGGCTGTAGAAGGAGTGAAACTTGAAACTTTGAGTCTTTGATATCTACTCGCACTTTTCAAGATCGGATGAAACAACATCCTGATGGAGCATTTATTCAGGGGGAGCCTACTGTTCCCTCTTTAAACGCAGACTGCTTTTTGTGCTCTTTTGTTGCAGCACGCAGCTCTGCCAGAGTTAGCAGCCTGCAATTCAAAGGCAGTCTTTGCTTTGTGTTTTTCAAGCGTTGGTCTCAGAATAAAAGGCTCTCAGTCAGCCAGAGATTTATTTATATGCTCCAGTGAGAAACTGAGACAGTTGTCCTGAAGTAGAATGAAATTCAACACACAGGAAATGGACCAAATGTACAGTACAGTACATGTTAGGCAGCTCGCCAGAACCTAGAAACATTTGTACCAACATTCTCCACCAGATGGCATCACTGTCACTGTTCTCCTGTGTGATCTAACCTTCTGTGTGCTCTCCACCGTCAGGAACTGTGGCAATGTGTTCTGTAAAGACTGTTGTCATCTGAAGCTGCCCATCCCGGACCAGCAGCTGTACGACCCGGTGCTGGTCTGCAACACCTGCCACGACCAGCTCCTGGAGTCGCGCACCCGCGAGATCCGCAGCCAGCAGCTCAAGAAGGCCATCGCCACAGCCTCCAGCTGAGAGAAGCATCGCATAGCATGGCCCGCCTCGGCTCTGTCCTGCTCCTTTTTGGACTGATAAGCTGAACGCCCCGTTGTAACCCCAACCTGCTGTGGTTTTGGCTGCGGGGGGAGGGGGGAGAAGAAGAAGAGGAGGAATTGTTACTCTTTGGGGGGGGAGGCTCTGTTTTGGAGACGGAGATGCACTGTGAGAGGTGGAGAAGAGGAAAGTCTAAGATGTTGGAAGAAGTGTCAGCAGGGGAGGTTTTCCTACAGAACAAACCCCCTTCTGTTCAAAGACCTTTACAGCCCGGAGCGCTGCAGCGTCCAGCTGCCTCCACGTGGCTCAGCGCACCTTGTCCGGGACACATCTCCAACCTGTCCACCCCAGCGGAGTCACCCACCTTTAGTACCAAACACACCCGCACCCTCCTTACAGACACTGTCTCGCACTTCAGAGGACAATCGCTCACCCCTCCACGTGTCGGGGACCCCGAAGCCTTTACCTGTACTACTGGAGGCTTTCAACTTTAAAAAGAAAAAGAATTGCTGCTACAGTATTTAAAAGTCTAATTTTGTATTCTTATTTTGTGCACTACTAGCTGTTGTGTATTTGAGGGAATTTGAGACCAAACTTGAGCAAAAGGGAGAAATCTGCTGTTTACTTTGTCATCGCATCTTTTTGTTTTTGTTTTGTTTTGTTCTTGGAGCCTGAATGTAAACGTGTAATGGGTAACTGGATCGACTTTTATGTTCATGTGCATTTGGTGGGTCGTATATGTGTTCATTGCTGCAATGTGTTTTTCAAAAAAAAGAAAAAAAATGATGTATATGCACAGTCGATGTGTTTCTGTCCTTTTTAATCGATGCTTTTTCTCCAGTATAGCCATGTCGCGATGGTCCTGAGAGGAATTCGTGTGGACGGATTGGTGCAATGCCGCGTGTCGTTTTTGTTGTCGTGAGACGGCAGATTTCTGTAATGTCGTTTGAAGGTTACAGACCGGAGGTCTTTCTGCTGAGACGTTTGTGAATGAATGGCTTTAACGTCCACATAATGAAGCTTGATGTCCATCTGACTGATGAGTATTAGCTGGCAGTGACGACTACTCGGGAAAAGACTCAAAGTGCTCGGAGTTTCTTGTTCTGTTTTGGGGGGGAAGTTTGGCCACAGTCCCCTTGATTAAAATAAAATGTGTTCGTGTCTACTGGTTGTTCCTTCAGACAATAGTGCCATATTTTGTTTTGTCTATTTTTAAAGCCTTTTTCTTTCTTACAGACGGCAGCAGGTTTCTAATTGGCCACCTCTCTGTATGTTTTAATGGTACAGATAGTTAGCTGCTTAATAACACTGAGACGACTAAACATTAACGGATGGTTCAGTTTGATATCGAGGCTAATCGGGTTCAATGGATGATTGGATGTCACTGAATTTAATTAACCTGTGTGGTTATCCATTGTCTAATATTTGGGATTTTTTTTTTTTTTTTTTCCATGCGGTGTCCATGAAGTCAAAATCTTTTAAGAGGAACTCAGAATTGTAACATACATAGTTATCTGATCCGTAGTGGTGGCTAAAATCTGTCACTTAATGAATAATTGTTGTAAAGAAATGCACTGTAAAAGTTAAATCCCATGGGTTAAAATAAAAGATTATATCATGGATCTGTTTGCAGCTTTGCTTCTTTGCATGCAGTTCTAGTTTTCAGACTTTATTTGTATAAAAAACACTCTTGGTTAACTATTAATTGGATTGTTACTGAATTAAAAGCACAGGAACATCTTTAATGTCTGCTTCCACCGAAGGACAACTGAACAGCAATAAATTGATGCACTACCTCTATTTTACCTCATATCATACAGTACAGGCAGGATGTACCATAATGTGTAGTTTGTTTTTGAAGCAAAAGAATACAACTAGTTATTAATGAAATTGTGCCAATTCTTTCACTAAACCTGAGAAAAATCATTTTTTAAATCATTTTGCAGCAGGTTTAGAATAATACTAATCAATTCAATAAAACACATTAAATGTCTAAATGGAAAGACTAACTAACTAAATAAATAATATTAGTAAGTCGGCTGGGATTGGCTCCAGCTCCCTTCGACCCTGATGAGGATAAGCAGTTCCAGAAAATGGATGGATGATTTAACAGATTCAACTGTAGAAATAGATGAGTGATGAATAAATATAGTTCATGATTTGAAGAAGCTCAAATGTGCTTTGAACCTCCAGGTAAACACTAAAAAGTGAAGTGGACGAGAGAAAAAGCACCTTTACCGCCCCGCAGGTTAAAAGACCAGTGTATGTATGATTGCAACCCCGTCACCTCACCCTCTCCTCCCTACCACGATGGCTACGAAACATGAAATAGAAAGAAAGATATAAAAGGTTCGTTCTCAGCTAACAAAATCATAATTTCAGGTGATTATACACCAATGTAAACTCACAAGCAAGTAACAAAGATCAAACTGGACTTAACAGGTTGTTCTGTCAGTACCACTGACTCCTTCTCCATCATCAAAAAATCTTAATTTCAAAAGTTTAACTGCATCATACAAGATGCCTCCTCCTTCACCATCAAGTCTGTTCTCAGTGTTTATGCACTGGAGGTTTATAAACTCATACAGCTGTGTGTTAAACAAAGATTTTAGGTGAGTACAGAGAAACTTTCCTCCTTCAGCAGATGAATTTTAAAAAACCTTCTGGAGTCAAACTGCCTGTACGTCCAAGTAAAGCAACAACAAGTGACACATCTCTGAGTCCACTTAAAAGGTTAAACTGGTGACTCAAAATTGGCTCCATGTGTGTGTGTGTGTGTAATTGTTGCTCTGCCATGAACTGGCAACTTGTGTATGGGTGTAAACTGGGAAACACACGCCAGCGCTTTCCTTCCGTTTCTCCACCAGATGGAGCTTTTCCATCAGAGGAAGTTGAAGGTGGTACCTTCTGGAACAAGCCCAGCACTTTCAGTAAGTCAAATCAAAAAGATATTCCCAGTCTTGGATTTCCTTATTTCTGTAAAGATTGAGTAAATTTCCCACCTAAAGTGATTCAACATTAATTTCCTTCCTGCAAACAAATAATGAAGGTGAGGCTGATTAAGAGAAGGGATAAAGGAAGTGACACTTGCATTGTGATGCAAGACATATTTTAAATTCTTCTCTGATGCCCAACCACTATGGGGGGTCATTTTATGCCAGCAGCGCCTATGTAAATCTCATTCATTCACTTTCAAATGACTGAAACAGCCTCACACCGGCCTCTCTTGGTGATACATGGACTGCTTGAATTGCTGTTAAACTCAAAAATTCGTCATCATAAAGTCAATAATTATTTGTACTTTGAGACTAACGTGCGCACAGGCATTTCGTCCTCATAAAGTAAATATTTTTTTGCACATTGAGACGAGTGTGCGCTGAGTTGACATGGCATGACACCCATCACCCGTCACCCTAGTACGCACGCGTTATTGAACGCGTCTTTACGCAGGCGTAGGCCACGCGGTTAAAGCGTTTTAGTATAGTGTGCTGACATTAAATGCCCCCCATAAACCACGACCTCTATACACACACACCGTGACACCAATTTAGGAGCAACTTGTGCCAAAATCCGTCGGTAGACTCACTCAGCATGATCAATAATTCAGGCTGAGGGTGTTCCAGGTTTCCACTCAGTGAATGAAAATAAAAGGTGACAGCTCGAACTTTTCTGTGGAAAAAGTTGAAGAGAGATGTGAAGAAAGAAAGTTTTTGCACTGACTGGACAGGTTTTCTGGACGGAGTGAACTGGGCTGGAATAAATAAAGATTTCACTTAATATCCTCTTTTAGATGTGCAGCTCTTCAGGTGAGGACAGGTGTGTGTTTGACTCCTTAAACCTGACAGACTGATGATGTTTGAAACCAAAAAACTTCATGTGAAATTTAGTTTAAATCCCAAATATTACTTTAAGATTATGAGACGCAGAATATGTGAACACAAAAAAGTGAAAAGTTCATTTACAAGTGTGATGTAAGCGTTTCTATTTTATGCAACTTTTGACCTCTCCGCCTCATTTCAGAGCTACAGTACATATTGCACTTTTTATTCCTCTACATTTATCAAACAGATAAAAACATACAATCAGTTTTTTTCCTAAGAGGCCTCATCAGTTCTTGAAGAAAGATGACCTCCACGGACTAAAATCAGTTTATAAAATATGATGCATCATTATTTAACAGTCATAATTAGCCTCTCATTAACCAACTACAACCCTATATATCAGTATATTAATAATAATGATCCAGTTAAACAATAATCCAACACTGACAGATGTTATTCTGCAGAGTGCGTACTTTTATTATTGACACTGTGAGTTCATTTTGTTGTCAATATTTATCAGGTTTGTTGCCAAGTAGGTTTTCAAATAAAGGGAATTAAATCTTTTGTTGGTGTTTTGGTGCATGAGAAACATTAAGTAAATATATATAAGGATAGAAGTAAAGGAAGACAAAAATCAGTTGCTAGAAAATAAAATTATATATAGTGTTTTTACAAGGTAAGATTTTGATTGCAGCACTTTAAACCTTTAGAAACATTCACAACTTTAAAGACATAAAAAAAAATCTTTGCTTTGAGTAGTTTGAGTATTTAAGATCTGGAATAAACTGATACAGGACTGACAGTGTGAAATAGTGATTTTTTTTTTCTAACATTAAATGTATTAAGGAGAAATAACAGTGAGGTGCCACCTTAAGTCACCTGTGGAGCACAGAGCTGCCCTCATTGAAGATTAACTTCCCGCAGAGTCACAATTACATGTCAATAATCATCATCAGGAAGTGTTTGCCTATTCGCACCATTACAGGAACGATTGCATTGAATTTGGCTCCTGCATTCCTGCAGGGGCCCATTGATATCCCCCTCCACCCATCCACCTCCACCACCCTCTCCATCCTCCTCCTCCTCCTTCTTATCCGAGCTCTTATCAGTGGAGCTTTATTAGAAGGCGAAAGGGGGAGGGGCAACTCTCGTTTTCCTGTCGGGGGGTATGCTGATGGATAAGTATGAGACCCCCTGCAAGAATGCGATCACACTGAAAAAACAAGTCATTGTGTTTGTTGCCTCCTCCGTCGAGTCGGAGACGCTCCAGAAACATGCAGCAGCATCTCACCGTGCCCGCTCTTCTCCTGGCATCCCTCTGGACACTGTGCACGGGATCAGGAGGTGAGTGTGTCTTTCATTCAGAGCTTTCAGCTTCATCTGGACTTCTATTTGCCACGTAAATATGTATAGAAAATGTCACAGGAGGTTGGATTATTAATTAATAATTAGATATTTATCATCAGGGAAGGAAATGTTTGTTGTTTTCTGAAGATTTTTTATATTTATTTCACTTATTTTGATCAAACTGACATATGATATATATATATAAAAAATGCAACATTTATCTTGATTAATGCCGCTTAAATCATCATTAAATATAAATGAATCTTAATGAAATCATCAAGGTATTTTTTTTTAAATCTACTTATTGTTTACCATTTTTTTCCAACCGTGCTCCACTCGCTCCCTTCAATTAGAAAGTTCATTTGTTGCGGAATGTAAGCCATAAAGCCATAAACCCATAATTAGACGCTCGGCAGACAAAATGAAAAGGAGTCACCAAAAGATGAGCCACAGATGAAAGAGATGTCCCTCCCTTCCCCTCCAGCACCAAGACGCGCGCTACCTCTCTCTCCACGCACACCTGCCCCGTCCATCACAACGTGATGTAGCGTCGGGCATTCCTCCTCCGTGACTGAGCTCTCCTTGAGCAAGGACGTGATCCAGTCTCAGCCGACAGATCGGACCGAGCTGAGACTCCCTCAGAGCCTCTGTGGTTCGGACACCCCTCTCTCTCTCTCTGTCTGTCTGTCTCTCCCTCTCTCGTGTGCACCTGCTCGGATCCCAAACTGAGCCAATAGGAGACGTTTGCGTCCAAGGTTGCCGCAGAGAGACGCGTCAAGCTGCGCACCGAGAATGTCTCCAAATTCACAGCGGCTCATTCCGAGGCGTTAATGTCACAGGAAAGGCGGCGAGGTTTGGCACCGAGGCTCTAATGACGAGGGTAAATTAGCAGTAATTAATTAGGCTTTTTGATCCGGAAATGTGCACCAAATGAGCTGCTTTCATGCGTTTTTTTTCTCACGAAGTGAGAATCTGCCTTTGAAATACGATCTAATTAAGCTTTGGGTTTATTCATTTTAGGATATTTAGAAGTCAATTAAGCTTTGGGTTTATTCATTTTAGGATATTTAGAAGTCAAATTAAAAGACAGATGTAACCTAAATGCAGTATATAGTAAATTAGGGCGTTTATAATTGGCTTCTTTCATCATTCCTACATGTTTAAAGCTAAAAATATTCCACTAATCCTCATTTATTTACAACTCAGACGTCAGTTACTGCCTTTTTTATTCCTGTGACATAAATACAGCTAATACACATACAGAATGCAAATACAAATACAAATGATTTTACGCAGGACGTGTCAACAAAAAGATCAAACCACTTTGTCTTCATGTGATTAGTTCACACTCGGTAGATAATGAGTGCTTCGCCTCACTCACATTAAAGTGTCGATAGTATATCTTTAGTTAGATACTCGGTGAAGTATCTAATCCATCAGTCCACAGACACGCAGGCACTCCCCCCGTGGCTCCTCTGACGCGCAGCCAGGAGCGCTCGCTGATTCGGTGCTGAGGAGGAGCGTCCCGGTCACATGCGTCCCCTCGGTGTTGGAACAGTTGTCGGTGTATTTCATGCCAAGAAAACCCACAGCCATGAAGCTCGGGGGATTAAAGTTTTTTGCGCATGGAAGAAAGTAGCGCAGCGTGTTTGTAACAAAAAGAAAAGCTGATAACGGGACAGGACCAGGTCTCATTTTTTTGGCACGTTGGCACAAAGCATGGCACAGTCTCAGCTTCTCTCTCCCCCACACTTTTTTTTCTTTTTTTGAACCGTGTGTTTGTGTGAAACGCAGCGTCTACACACGCACAGTTTATGTCTGGCTCTGCGTGTCGCGAACAACACAATGGCATGAAAAAGATCCGGCTCCGTGTCTGCGTGCATTCACATTAGGTTTTCGCTCTGGTCGACGTGCAGGCAGACGTGGCCTATTTGTTTTCACATCGCTGCCTTTTGTTGTTTTCTTCTTGTCGGTTTCCTCAGTTCGTTCTCCGAGCAGACCTCTCTCACAACCACTCAAACTCATTCATATTGTTCGTTTTGCTCCGCGCAGCGCAAAAGATCAAAGCGCAGCGCCCATTGGTCAAGAATTGTGCGGACAGAAATCTGATTGGCTGAGATGGAAATAAGTCCGTGTGAGCCACAAAAATAGATGGAGGAAGTGTTCAACACACAGTACCACTCTGACTAAATACTTAGTTACAAGTTAAAGTACTGCACTGAAGGATTACTTCAAAATAAGTTTTATCAGACAAAAGTACTCCTGTTAGTGTTATATTATTATACATTAACACATTATTTATGGTTGTATGGTTGGAGCTGGTGGAGGTGGAACTACCACAAACATAAATAAATGCAGTGGAGTCAAAAGTATAATGTTTTCCATCTGAAATGTAGCAGAGTAGAAGTATAAAGTGGCATAAAAAAGTACCTCAAATTTGTATTTGCATACAGTAGGGGCTGTGGCATAGGGATTTGGCTTGGGAACCAGAGGGTGGCCGGTTCAAGTCCAGCACAGATCACAGTATGGATCATGGACTGGTAGGTGGAGAGGAGCCAGTTCACCTCCTGGCACTGATGAAGTACTGAACTTGGCTGCCCATCACTCCATCATCACTCCACCATCACTCCACCATCACCACCGTTTTCATATAACGAGGGAGCATATTTGGCCTGAAATGAAACTTCTTATTGAAGCAGTCTTGTGAGGCAGCACTGTCATCTTCTATCAAGGTCATGGCTGATGATGACTGACACGCTTTATCATCAAAGTTATTAGATGTAATTGGTGCATCTAATCAGACTCACACAGCTGTGGTACTAAATACTCAAAGGAAGAAAGAAGAAGATCAACTATATTGATCCCTTGATGGGGAAATACTTTTTTTAACTCAAGTTTGAAATACAAACACAAAGATGTTAGAGACAATCAAATGTGAAGAGATGGGCAGTCATGTAGCAGTGCCTAGGAGGTGAACTGGCATCTCTCCAGCTACCAGTCCACACTCCATACTGTAGTCCAAGCTGAACTTGAACCAACCACCCTCCAGTTCCAAAGCCAAGTCCTGAGCTACTGCCATCCAAGACCTGTGGCCAAAAATTAATGGCAAAATTAAGGTTAGAAAGATAATCTTTTAATACTTTCACTTTTAATTACTGGTCACAGAGTTTCTTCTGCTCCACTCGCACACGTGCAAGAGACAAGCATATCTACATTTACAGGGACCAGTATGTTGAATGATGTCAAAACAATCTGTACCTCT
This sequence comes from Larimichthys crocea, assembly GCF_000972845.2. Classification (NCBI taxonomy): domain Eukaryota; kingdom Metazoa; phylum Chordata; class Actinopteri; family Sciaenidae; genus Larimichthys; species Larimichthys crocea. The sequence goes on from NC_040032.1 coordinate 14,167,287, forward strand.
TCCCTAATAAATGTTTGCCCCCTCCCCTGCCTAGTTTATTTACAGTACGCATTATCATGCAGGAGCAGGAGGAAAAGGCTTACCAACATGGCAAAGAAACCGAGCGGTGGCTTACTTCCTTTACAAACACCGGGAGAAGTCCTCGTACCAGTCTAACAACAGAGTGGGAGACCCTCCCCGTATTTTTTCAATGGCATGTGTGTTTTTCATAAATATTTGATTTGTGAGATAGCTCCAGATATTTGTCTCCGAGCACGGGGTGGAAACATGCAAACCGATTGTGAAATATTAATAAACCCTCAGACAAACATGTGAGAATGGGACCTCGCTGATGCAAAAGATTGGCTCTGTGTTTATTCTGATAGCACGGAAAGATAAAGCACAGAACTTTTTTTGTGAATAGGAAGACAATTCCTGTGTATTAGGAAGGTTTTTGTATGGCCGGGAATAACAGCTGACTTAAACCGAAAGAAGAACAATTTGCTTTTTTTGCAAGGAGGAAAAAAATAAACTATTAATAAAAGAGAACATTTGTAAATCTAGTTGGACGGTTGGTCAGTGTGTATGTTAAGAAAAAACATCCTATTCTGATCCCCCAATAAGCTGATGTTTGTCTGTGTCACCTCGAGGTTGACTGACTGACATCAAGTGTGTGTGTTCATGTCCTTTACGTTATACTTAGAGTAGAGATGTGTGAGTTTAACAAATATCATTTAATTTCCTGTGTTTCAGATTGGTGCTATCAGTCCCAGTTCACCTGTGATCATCAGTGCAATGGTAAGTTATTTTCAATACTAACTTGTAACTTTAAACACATAAAAGCAAGTTACAGAACAGACATAAAACCAACAGGTGTAAAGTGCAACAAAACAGAAACAATTGAGATAGAAAGAAACAGCAATTTAAAAGAGCAAATGTAATTTGAAAAAAAAAAAGCTAAATTATGTGTTTTGTATGAGAAGTACATGTGAGAACAATCTGAATAAAATGAAGTCTTGATCTCATACTTAATATAAAATATTTGACCTAAAGGTAATATGTAAAAGGAGAACAGTAAAGGACCGAAGGTTGATCCCTGCGGTACGCCATTGGTTTCAGTGCAGCCAGGATTACTAAAACTAATCTGAAATATAAACCTGATATTCCTTCCCAATGCTTAGGATTTTTAATTAAAATCAAGCAGTCACCTGAATCAAAAGCAGCAGCAAGAACTAAAAACAGTAAAAGACATCTGAGCTTTTAAAAGAAGAACCCTGAGAGGTGTCTCAGTGGAATGACAGCTCTAAAACTGAGCTCATATGTATCAAAGAGACTATTGAATACAAAGCAATCACTTCAACGTGTTTAACTTTTCTGTTTTTCTTGTTTCAGCACCAGAAAAGTGGAACCACGTCAACGGTGACTGTGGAGGAAGATCCCAATCACCCATCAACATCGTCACCAGAAAGACTTTAAAAGACGAACGACTGACTCCTTTCCAGTTTAAGGACTACCAGCAGATCTTCAGAGGCGTAATCAAGAATAACGGCCATTCGGGTGAGCATATTCTCCATTGAACGTCAAATAGCTGTCCACATCACTGCAGCTGTTGTGTGAACTCTTTATACTTCACTCCAGTCAAGGTTGACGTTCCTCACCTGAGCACCATCTCCGGAGGCGGCCTGCCGACCACCTACAAGGCCGTACAGTTCCACCTGCACTGGGGAACCAACGGAGGGCCCGGTTCTGAACACACCATCGATGGAGAGCAATATCCCATGGAGGTACCTAAACCTTAATGTACATTTGTGGTATGTTGATATGTGTTTATGGTGCGGTAACCTTCCCTATCTCTAAGACAAATTTCTCCTTGGTGGAGACAAATAAAGAAACCTGAACCTGATTTATACTGTCTATGCTAATCTACCTCATCTGTGGCACTCAGCCTCATTCATTCGTACTGAAGGCCTGAATCAGGTTACAAATATATAGTTTCATTTTTTTAAAACAATATACAAACAGGACTACCTTTGTTGGGAACTATTTTCTGCCATGGATTTGGTGCTTCATGGTGACAAAGGAACATTTCACCCAGTACAACAAAGTAAACAAGTTTTTAAAATAATGGAGCTCTGTGACAGAGACCAAAAACATTTATCAAACTTTAGATACAGTGGCTAGTCAGGAGACTCCATCCATTGATATAAAAATATATATAATATCACCAGACATGACATAAAATCTCACTTTTTTATGATTGTTTTATTGGTTAGGAAAGCTTTTTTTAATCAAGTCTTTGCTTCTGATCTGATATCTTTAGTTTCTGCTACACACACTGTAAAAAATTACTTTGGTAACATCCGTAATATTTCCCTTTACAGCTGCACATTGTTCACATGAAGCAGCATTACGCTGATTTGACAACAGCACTAGCAGACCCAGAGGGAGTTGCAGTCCTTGGGTTTTTCTATGAGGTAACTTTGACTCTTGTATTGTTGAATTCAATTCAACCTCAAGTTAAAAGGAAACCTGTGCTGAAATGTTTATATTCCTATTTTCAGAGGTCCAGTAGTGCAAACCGAAAGTACGACCCGATCATCAACGTTCTGCGAAGCATCAAATCTACAAGTAAGTACTAAAAGTTCAATATGACTGACCAAAAACTTGACTACAGAGCAGCGTTTTATCTGTCTTTCCTGTTTTCAGATGACAATACATCGCTGCTTCCCATCTCCCTGGCACAACTCATCCCATCTGAGCAGAACATGACCAGCTATTACCGCTATAAGGGCTCTCTAACCACCCCATCGTGCACAGAGTCTGTGATCTGGACTCTGTTTGAGAAACCCATTCCTCTGAACATGGACCAGGTGAGGATAAAAGGCCAAAACCTTTAAATGAATCTAGTTTTTGTCTATAAATGGTAAATGGCTTTAAAATAGTTTGGTTACAAGGTCACAAAACTACAGTCTTGGGTAGATTCTCTATTTAAAGTACAACAATCTCATAAAATGATTGGTTGAGGTCTTGAAACAAAGAAAACAGATTGCTGTTACATGTTTTGATCAATTTTTTGTACTCTTCTATAACTTTTGCTAGTTTTCTACAACATGTTTTGTGACATTTTGGACTATTTGAGCTCTTTGAGCCTCTAACAGTCTCCAACATTTTAATGAAGCTTTTGGAGAATTTAAAAAAAGGTCTGCAGACGCCTGAAATGTACCCTGAAATAGGGGAATAATCTTTAACAATGTATCATATTTAAAAGTAACTCTAACTGTCAGACAAATGAAATAGACTAAAACGTATCAGGTAGCATGAAATGAAAATACTCAAATAATGTAGAAGTACCTTTAGGACACACCTTGATTATCTCTTTCCAGAGACTGAACACTAACATTTGTGTGTTTATCCTCTCCCCCCTCCAGCTGCGGATGTTCTCTGAGCTCAAGTTTCAGGATGGAAAGCCAATGGTGGGGACCTTCAGGCCGGTCCAGCCCCTGAACGGTCGACAGGTGTACCAGTCAGGAGGCGCTGTGATCCTAGCCAGCTCAACTCTCCTTGTGGCTGCCATCGCCACTGCCTTGGGACTGTCCCAACCCATTTAGAGCAAAGCATCCCAAGCTGCACTGCGACATCCATGAACACAATAAGTTCTGCATCACTCCTCAGCTGAACCCTGGTTTGTAACATCTTCATCGCATGGTTGCTAAGATGATCGACCACGTCGTAGTGCAAGCATGACTCACCCGGTGTTGCTCTCTTACAACACAGATGACAAAGGCGTTTCGAGGGACGCCTTACGAAAGGTGCTGTGAGGGTTCGAGCAACATTCATGCATGTGTAGTGAAGTTGTTGGTCTTATTTCAGCATTATGAATGTGCCATAAGCAGGTTACCAAGCACTCAAAGTGACAACTGAATTCAACACCAGAACCCTTAGTCATGCCCTAATTTCTCACAGCATCATCATACAGAAACCAGCACACACACACACACACACATCCTTGTCCACTTTAGCTCCACTAAAGCTCCAGGTAAATTTAGTATCCACTAATGCCAGCATGAGCAGCCGATGGTTTGTGCTCTTAGTGCCGATTCCAGCCCCATGACCTGGCACGTGATGTGTTGTTCTCGGCGGGGGCATGTGAACAGCATGGAGCTATTAATAGCAGAACTGAGTCACAAAACACCAGCTCTATTTCGAAGCCAGCGGTCAAAGGAGTCAGAAGTTTGGCTTTTTCAAGGTCCAGGAGCACACAGCGCGGCCGTCGGGTGAACTCCAGCTCAGCAACTCGGTCAAGCAGTTGGTTCGGGAAAGGAGGGGAGGGTGAAAGGTGCGAGGTCTTGCCTTACTCTGCGGGAACAACTGCGCTGCCGTTTTGAAAGCAGAGCTGCAGTCTGTCTCCTGCCAGAGTCAGGAGGCCAACGACACCTGAGACAAAGATGAAGACGCTAATGGTGGTTTCAGCGCGAGGAGACAGCAACAACTTGACACACATGAAACGTCACTTCTTCTTCTTCTTCTTCAAACCATTTTTTTCATGCATCTCAAAATACTTGCATGACCTCGCATGTCTTGATGTGCAAGATGTTTAGCTACATGTACAGCACATGGCTGCTGCAGCAGTGAAGCTGCACACACAAAACCATGCTTGCCAAATTCATAAACACACGCACACACACCTCAGGCACTCAGTTTCTCATTTTTGACCCGTGAAGTTCAGTGAGCTTATCTTGAGTACATGTGACTGTGTTCATGGCTTGTATTACAGGGTCTTGGATGCACTGAATGTTATCGACTGTGAATTACACCCCACTTGGGTTCTCCCTCATTTATCCAGAAGGACCCTTTATGTATTCTAGTGTGAGATCTGTGCAATTGTCCAGCAAGATTTACTGTGATGATTGTGCAAGGAATCTGTATATTTTCCCATTGTCTTCATCACGACATCGAGTTATATTTCTATGCTGTGTCCTTGTACACATGTATTTATGTACTGAATGTGTATATTGATATGAGACACACAGTTATTGTTATTTATGTATTGCAAAGTTTATATAGTATTGAATGCAAACCCATATATGAAGCATCAAGTTGTTCGTGACCAATCGAGTTTACTTACGATGTTCAAGTGTATGAGATTGTCAGGTTGTAATGCTTGTCATAAATAATATGGAGAATGTGTTCCAACTGAGCTAAAGAATAAAATTACTTACATGCCTTTTTAATAACGGTCTCTCTTCTCATTACACTCGCACCATTCAAGCTGTTTGAACCCTTCATCATAACACTATGCAGCCTCATACCTCCGCACAGTGAAAACTGATATAAGAATACACTCCGTCAGCTCAGGCGAGCTTCTCACTTTCCTGTCCGATTCTCCTTAGGTCTATCTGTCTGAGAGCGCTCACGCATCTCAATCCTTTAATCCATTTCTAATTGACTTGTCCTTGATGGTATAAAGGCTGTTTTTTTGGCTATTGTTCACAACATACAACCAGCTGAATAGAGGATTGTTGTATCATACACAGCTCACTTATCAAAGCAGGCATAGCACAAACACTATCATCACACAAATCTATAAGACAACACACACCTTTCTTTTTCTTACCGGCCTCTGAGACAGATTTACCCCTTCCCCCTTCCCCTTTCAAGTTACTTCATGTCCCTCTCCTGTCCCCTTCTTCTTTTGCTTCCCCCACCGTCCTTCATTAAGGAATCAAAAGGCTTATTGTGATGGACAGTCTTAAGAAGACAGCAGCCTCTCACAGAGACACGCATGGAGATTGGACAGAGACTATAGATAAAAGGTTCAATGAAAGCCTCCCGTTCATTCCCCTCTCTCAGCTCTCCGCTGCTTCTTCAGTTAAGCATCAGAAAGGACTGAAGATCAAGGGGAGGATGCTTAATATCTGGCAGTAGTACCTCGGTTCTTCTAGTCAACAGGACAGCACAGATACAACTCCGAAATCTCCCTTCACATGATCCACATCCCAGGGGTCTCTGGGACAAAGGGCGGCATTCTTTCTGGGAGAAACCAGAGGCATCCTCATATTGAATGTGACCCCTCACTAAGACACACACACGGCAGCCCATCAGATAGCCAGCTGCAGTTAAAAGGTCACTGGGCCGTTCTTTGTCCACAAGGTCTCGAGAAAAAACAAACAGTGTCACCTTTGCGGCCTCTCTACGCGATGTGCCCAATTCCAGGAGATAAATCCCACAGTTTGTCGAATTGGTGCTGCAAGATGTGCGGCGAGCTGTCACCGAGAAATATTTGTGGCCCATTCAACTTCACTCTAATCCAATTGATACACCTGCTAACCTGCTTATTGCTCTCTCAGTGATATAACTCACAGAAGGGTCTGCCATCTGTGCGGGGTCATGATGTAAGGTTAGCTAGGGGTGAGGAATATAACCCCTCGCTTGCCAGGTAATGCAGCAGCAACTCGTCAGCGACAACGGCCCCCACTGCTCGTGTTTTTTCCAGGGATAAGAATCTCGACGAAGCAATCGAAAAGAGCCAAACATTAATTTCCTCTTAAATTAAACTCAGGAGAGATACTGCTACGAGCTGAACATCGCTTTGTCCTTCAAAGTTTCCCCCACAAAGGCTCTCATTCAAAGAAAATGACACAAATACAGCAGGGGATCATTAGCTGCTAATATCTTTTTAGGAGCCTACTTATCATAGCGCAGACACTTACTTATCCATTAGCATACATTTTCCATCAGTGGGGATAATATCCTGTCATTTATACACCGGGGCTGACATCAGTTTACATCCAGCGCCGTGATAAACCCTGAGAAAGAATGTGAAGCGACTCAAAGCCTTTTGATCTCACAGAGAAGGACAATGAGTAAATCACTGAATGAGTGAATCACAAGCTTCATTCTTCCTTTCAAAGAACACTTGAGTTTTAATTGCACAAGGGGTCAGAGGTCAAAAAGAACAAAGCAGTCCAATCGTGACTTCTGATGACTTTATCTGTGAGCCCTGTTTGGATCCTGATCCCCTGGAGGTGTTCGAGGAACGCCACAGTATCTGCTGAGGAGGCAACAGGATCAGCTGCAGCCGAGACGGCTCACTGCTCCCGGTGTCAAACCAATGAAAGAGGAGTCCGTAAAGAAGACAGACCTGGCTCGGAGGCCGGTCTGTGACAGTCAGCTAAAGCAATAGGTTAACCACTGTAATCCCTTTTAGGAGCAGCAGCTTTGGGAAAGTGATCTGGATTAGTCTGGCCCGCTGTAGACGGCAGTTCACGGAGGGATACGAGGGGTGGATGCACAGATATGGAAGGAAAGCTCCGCAACACTAATAGAACAAAATGACTCAATTAAAAAGTCTGAAGCTCAGCAGAAACCTTAAATGATAGGTTCAGATTTTAAGTCGCTCGGACTGTAAAACAATATCCACATGGCCACGTTTAGACTGAAAGAGGTCGCTGTAATCATCCCGCCTGTCCTCACTGGACCTGAAGAGATTCCTTCATAACATGACTCGAGCTTGATGGGGACAAAATGCAGGTAAAAGTTCAACTGAAGCTAATATGAGGCGGTGATATTCATCCATCCATCGTGCATAATAGTTAGCTCCCAAGAACTGAGCAATGCCATCAGTGTATGAATGGGCGAATGTGATATATAGAGTAGTGTAGCACTATATACATATATAAATACAGTCCATTTATCATTTACCCTGGACAAGTGACCAGTTAATCAGAGGACCAAGCTCATCACAAAGCACATAGAGACAAAGAGAGTTGACCTGCATCTCTTTGGACCCACACAGACACATTTGTAGTAATATATCATGTATAATATTTCATTTTTTTGTGTTACAATCTGTCTGTTGTAGAAGGAAACCCGGTCTGGATTCAAAATGAGAGATACTTGATACTTATCACCTCATCTAGTCACACACTTGTCTCTCATAGTTGCTTTTTGTTCTCCAACACTGTAGTGGGCAGAAGTGCACGTGACGTCTGCCGTATACAAAGAAAGCAGGAAAAGCCGAACATGAGATGTCATGTTTCTTATGACATTATGTGGAAGCATGTACATTGTTTTCTACTTGCTGTATTTGTTATTCTGGTCTATGTTAGTTATCTGATTAGTCTATTTCAAGAGGCACGCATCGGTTATACGAGCTGACCACAATTACATGACTGCAGAGGATTTTTTATTTTTTTTTGCAGGCGTCTGCTGTGAGAAGAACAGGCCGGACTCAGACAGCTGAAGTCTCAATTAGATTTTTTACACAGAAGAAGTGTGGCTGTAGATTTCTTACACTGAAATCAAGTGAGTTGTATGTGATGTCTTGACATGTGAGGTTAGTTTTAGAGTTAGTGATCCTCTCCTTTAATTTGACTTGAACTCAGAATCTAGTCTGGAAAGTAAAGACACTCAAAAAAGTTATAACAGCGTTGTGGCAGTGTGACCTCCAGAAAAGCTTTTACTCAATGCATTTTGATTAGATTGTACTGCACCGCAGAAATAAGATGCAATACTTTTTGTGTGCATAACTGAGGGTGTGCTGCGTTGAAAAGAAGCTTTAGCCAAGTTATGATAAGATTGAAGCGAGCCCTGTCATAGTAAAGACCAAACACAGTAAGATAAACTGTTGAATATCTGAGGTGATTGTATGGGGAGAAATCCTTATACGTGTGCAAAGTTGACTGCGAGGAAGCTGATATGTTGTGAAAGTGACACTCTTTCGTGACCTGAGAGCAGACTTGGACCGAGGTGGCGTCAATCAACAGGAAGAAGGCTCAGGCCAGGGTGAAAGAGGGTCCCTTTCTAAAAGAAACAAAAGGTACCTTAAGTACTAGAACTCACAAAGAGCCGGAGTTGTTCTATTTTTGACAACAATGATATTTGGCTACATTGTTCAGGGGGTACAGGCCAGTGCACGGGGTGAGGGGTCTTGTTGAAAGAGATTATTGATGTGACCCTTTACGTTGACCTTACATTCCTGTCTGAACCCGATTCAAAGGCAGGTTTTTTTCCTGTAGGACTGCTGAGAGATCAGATTTGCGATCATGTGCCGATCAGCAGCCCTATATCACCATTCAATTACCACTTTAATGTGTCAAAGGACAAAGAAATCTAGCCAAGCGTGGGTCTGTAACACACAGTGCACGCTTGCATATCCTGTCCAAACACTACGCTTAACAATAGTCATAAATCAAATTCCCAAATCCACAGCAGGAGGATGTGATACTGGAAAACACACGGTCTATTATGTACCTGTGGCTGTGAACACAATCCTTCCACTCTTCTACTGGTGCCACTATTTGTTCTGGCTGGCAGCACACCCTGTCCTGTTCAATCCCGTGAGTCACTCTGACCAATCACAATGACAGTGCGCCTTCTGGTACATCGCAATGAAGGATTAAAAAAAAAGAAAAAATTCCCCACCACCCTTCATCCACCTCTGGCACCCAGCCTTACACTTACTTCCCTCCTCCGTCACACGGCTCTGCTGCTTTTTTGAATGCAAATACCACGCCAAGGAGGGGGAGAAAAAAGGCTAAAAAGAAAAATTGCTTTGGTCCAACATCAAACAAAACTTTAAAAAAAAAATAGAGTTTGATCTTTGCAAGAAGTAATATTTATAATTTTGAAGGAAGGAGAGACGTGCAGACAGACAACTGCAGGATGAGAGGACAACAGGCAGGAGACGGATATGTCCTTGACGGTAGCTGAGCAGACTCTGCTCAGCACAAACTAATGTAAAATATTATATACATACTTTGGGGTGTTAAACAATGACTTCTAGTATTTATACGCTTGTCTTCTGAGAGTTTAGAAACTGTAAGGACAAATGGTGGATCAGGAAAGCCACTGTTGTTGTCTGGACGAAGCACTCTGGCACAAGACAAAGGGAGACGCAGACAATATATACACAGGGTAATGGGGAACAGGTGGAAACAATCAGACCGGTGACACACGAGGAAGGGCAAGTGACCTGAAACGAGAGGAGAGTTATCTTTCAAAATAAAACAGGAAATGACAAGACAAGACAAAAACCCAGCCCGGGCAACTCAGGATGATCTCTGTAGAAATCCTGGATAAGTGAAGGGTCTGCTATGTAGCTCTGGTTGATCCATTGTCTCTCCTCTGGCCCGTATCCCTCCCAGTCCACTAAAAACTGTTTTCCCCGGCCTCTGTTGTGTACAGCTAACAGTTTTCTGAAGCGGACCTCCATCGGCTGCTTCCAGTGGTGGTGGGGGCTTGGTGGCAGGGACCATGGGGCTGTCCTTAGTGGGCTTATCCTGACTAACGTGGAATGTGGGGTGGACACGGAGAGACCTGGGCAGACGGAGATGATGACTGATGACTTTGGAGATGGGGAAAGGGCCCACGAACCGTGGCGCCAGCTTCTTAGAGCGGACCTTGAGGTAAAGATCTCTCGCTGACAACCACACCCTCTGACCGGGCCGATACTCGGGTGCAGGGCGGCGTTTTCAGTCTGCGGCCCTTTTGACTCTGTCCCCCTGACGGATGAGTACTTGACGGGCGGCGGCCCAGACGAACCAGAGCGTGGGTGGAAGGGACAGACACTTCCGGCTCAGCGTCAGCAAACACAGGAGGCTGGTAGCCATAGGCACACTTGAAGGGGGAGAAGCCTGTGGCAGAGGTGGGCAGCGAGTTGTGGGCGAATTCCACCCAGATCAGGTGGGTGCTCCACGAAGCAGAGTTCTGAGACACCAGGCAACGGAGGCCGGTCTCCAGCTGTTGGTTAAGACGTTCGGTCTGGCCGTTGTAGAGTTGCACGATACCCACGGTATACCCGGTACCCCGCGGTGCCAAATCATAACCGTCGCTACTATACTACAAATTTTACACGACGGTACTACCGTGGATTACTATACTACCGGTGCCAGTCTCCGCTACATAGCGGCCGCCTCTGCTCTCCTCCCGGCTTCTCACTGCACGCTACTCCTTTGTAAACAAACCAACGTGGAACCGCAACCGAACAACACAGCTGCTGAATGATTGGCTGTTTGCCTGTTACTGGTGACGTCCAGGGATATGATAGGCTGTTTCCGCACGCTGGGTCCGCCCGTCTGTTAGCTGATTGGCTGTTCGTGTGTTTCTGCCGGCAAGAACGAACTCCGCGAAGACAGCTCCGCTTCGATAGAAACTCGCTTCAAAACAAACAACAAGCTAAAGTTCTGTCTCGCCCAGACACGAGACAACACACTCACCATGGCAGAAGCACCGGGCCCGAGCAGCGAGTCTGCCGTGGCGTCTTCGTCAGTGGCAACACTAATTTTGCTTAAAAAACAAACGTCGTTGTTTCAAACTAACTTGTACAAATACATTGCAGTTTATAAAAATAATAATAATAAAAAAAAGGCCGCAGTATCGCGATAATACCCGGAACCGCGATACTTTGTCTGGTATAGTATCGTGGTTACTCATTTTGGTATCGTGACAACTCTAGGCCGTTGGCCTCCGGGTGGTATCCTGACGTCAGACTTGCTGTGGCACCGATGAGCCTACAGAACTCCTTCCAGGACCGGGAGATGAACTGGGGCCCCCGGTCTGACACGATGTCCTTAGGGAATCCATGGATCCTGAAGATATTCTGCATCATAATTTGATCAGTTTCTTTAGCTGAGGGCAGCTTAGGTAATGCAATGAAATGTGCCATCTTGGAAAAACGATCCACCACGGTCAGGACCGTGGTGTTACCTTTCGAAACCGGGAGCCCCGTGACAAAGTCCATAGATATGTCCGACCACGGTCTGGAAGGGATGGGCAGAGGTTGCAGGAGTCCCATGCGTGACCCGGAGGATGTCTTGTTGCGAGTGCAGACCGAACATGCCTCGATGTACTCCCGGACTCCTGACTCCATGGACGGCCACCAGAACCATTGGGAGATGGCGAACATGGTTCTTCGGACTCCCGGATGGCAAGTGAGCAGCGAGGTGTGAGCCCAATGAATCACCTGTGGGCGCAGAGCAACAGGGACAAACAAACGATGCTCTGGGCACCCACTAGGTGGGGGCGTATCACCATTCGCTTGCTTCACCTCTTGTTCTATCTGCCAAGTGACCACTCCAACCACACGGTTCAGTGGGAGGATGGGTTCTGGTTCCTTGGCGACAGGCTCAGGGTCATAGATGCGTGACAGGGTGTCTGGTTTGACATTCCGGGACCCTGGCCTGTAAGACAATGTAAAGACAAAACAGTTAAAAAACAATGCCCACCTGGCCTGGCGTGAATTTAGTCTCTTGGCCTGCTTGATGTACTCAAGGTTCTTGTGATCCGTCCACACAACGAGTGGATGCTGTGCCCCCTCAAGCCAGTGTCTCCACTCCTCCAAGGCGATCTTGACCGCTAGCAGCTCCCGGTTGCCGACATCATAGTTGCGCTCTGCTTTAGACAACCGCCGTGACAAGAACGCGCAGGGATGCATTTTACCATCCTGCTCCGACCGTTGGGAGAGAACCGCCCCGATCCCTTCGTTGGAGGCATCTACCTCGACCACAAACTGTCGTTGAGGGTCTAGCATGGTGAGGATGGGGGCTGAGGTAAAGCGACGCTTGAGGGTCTGGAAGGCTGTCTCGGCCTCTGGAGTCCAGTGGAAACGCACCTGAGAGGAGGTAAGAGCATGGAGAGGGGCGGCTATTGTGCTAAAACCTTTGATGAACCGCCTGTAAAAGTTAGCAAAACCGAGGAACTGCTGAACCTTTTTGCGGCTATCAGGTGTGGGCCACTCGGTGACAGTGCTAATTTTAGCCGGGTCCATCTGCACTCTTCCAGGAGCTACAATGAAGCCCAGGAAGGAGACGGTGTCGGCATGGAATTCACTCTTTTCTACTTTGACGTAGAGATTGTTTTCCAACAGTCTCTTTAATACTCTGGTTACATGGTATCGGTGTGTGTCCAGGCCAGGGGAGTAAATGAGAATGTCGTCGATGTACACAAAAACAAAAAGGTCGAGAAAGTCCCTAAGTACCTCATTAATCATTCCCTGGAACACTGCCGGTGCATTGGTTAATCTGAAAGGCATGACCAGGTACACATAATGGCCGCTTGGGGTATTAAACCCTGTTTTCCACTCGTCTCCCTCTCTTATTCTAATCAGATGGTAAGCATTGCGAAGGTCTAGCTTGGTGAACACCTTGGCCTGCTGGAGCTGGTCAAACACGAAAGACATGAGAGGAAGTGGGTACCGATTCTTCATAGTAATGTCATTAAGAGGACTGTAGTCTATGCAAGGTCTCAGGGACCCGTCCTTCTTACCCACAAAGAAGAAGCCGGCACCTGCTGGTAATGAAGAAGGGCGGATCAACCCCGCCCTCAGTGAGGTCTTGATGTACTCCCGCATGGCCTCCCTCTCAGGCCCAGAAACCGAATACAGGTGGCCCTTGTGAATGGTGGAGCCTGGAATCAGTTCAATAGCACAGTCATATGGCCGATGGGGAGGGAGAGCCATGGCTTTAGCTTTGCTAAATACCTCACGAAGGTGATGGTAGCAGGACGGCACGGTGCTCAGGTCCGGGTACTCTGAGTCTGGGGCAGAATTAACAGAGGCAAGATTAGCCACAGTAACCTCCCTCCCCTGAGTAGGGATGTCTTGAATAAATAAAAGCTTATGTGCTCACTATGCTCATTTATGTGCAATTTGAGGGGTTCAGAGATGTGAGTGATGGTGAACAGTTCTTTTCCGTTGACAGCTTTGGCGTTGATTGGCTTCATTAAGAGTTCGGATTTGAGGCCCAGCTCTTCTGCTAAACCAGTCCATCAAACTCTCACCAGCCCCTGAGTCTATAAGCACCTCAAGTTCTGTGGCGGTGTGGTGCATTACCTTGACTGTGGTGAGGGTGCGTGGAACAGGACTTGACGCAGTGAACTGACTCACCACTGTGGACCTCTTGGCTGAGCAGGCGGCGATGAGGTGACCTAACTCCCCACAATAAAAGCATCGGCCCTCCTGCTGTCGTCTCCGTCGCTCTTCATGCGTCAGCCGAGACCTTGGCAGCTGCATGGGCTCCTCCTCCCCATCCGTGGAGTGACGACCCTCCTCTAGCGGTGAACGGCGGGGGGCCGGCCAGCCCGGTGCTTGGGTGCGTGTGGGTCTCTCCGAAGATCCAAAGGCACGTTGCTGTCTGAGTTGGCGGACCCTATTGTCCGTCCAGATGGCGAGCGTGATGAGAGAGTCTAAATCTCGGGGTAGATCCATAGGAACAAGAAGGTCTTGAATGGGGGCAGCCAGCCCCTTCAGGAACACATCATAGAGGGCTGTGGAGTTCCACCCACTCTCTGCCGCCAAGGTGCGGAAGTGGATGGCGTAGTCACAGACAGAGTCGCTGCCTTGACTTAGTCTGCTCAGCTCCTGAGCCTTCTCCCGGTCGGTTGTAACCGGGTCAAAAGTCCTTAGTAGGGCTGCCTTAAAGTCTGTAAGGGAGCTGCAGAGGGGAGAGTCCCGAGGCCCATGCTTTGGCTTGTCCAGTCAGATGGGACATCATGAAGGCTATCTTGGACCGGTCAGTGGGGAAAGCATGGGGGGATAGTTCGAAATGAATTGAACAATCAATGAGAAATGTCTTACAAAGTCCCAGTTCCCCAGAGAATTTCTCTGGTTGGGCCAATTTGCTACCAGCCCCAATGACAGACACCATCGGGGCGGGGACCGCAGCAGCAGCCGGGGATTCAGGAGCTGTGGTCATCTGGGCAAGCTGGTCTCGCAGACCCTGAAGTTGAGCCGAGACCTGATTTAACTGGTAGGCCATAGCCGACTGACAGTCCTCCTGATGGGAGAGTCGAGCCTCTTGGGCACTCAGGATCGCAGTCAGCTGATACTGGCCAGAGTGTACTGTCAGGCCTGGACTCAAAGGAGGACTCAGATGCAGAGATTTCACCAGCTGGGTGGAACTTTATTAGAAATACTCCAACAGTGAGAGACTCAAAGAAATGACTATGAAAATTATCCTAGAGACAAAATAAAGATACTATTCAAGAATAAACTCTACAAAGCAAAACCACTCCGAAGAGGGGAAAAAAACATAAAAAGCAAAGAGGAAAAGGTAACAGAAAATCACTCCACAAGGGAGGACAAAAGCCAAATCTACTATAAGGCTGAACAGAAAACAATAACCATAAACTATGAAATTTACAACAAAAAAATCACTCACGTGGAGGCAAAAACAACCCCCACACACGTGGGGAAGCAAGAAGATCGAGGACTGTGGGAACGACTGGCTAGGGTGAACGAAAGGACGAAGCACTCCGGCACAAGACAAAGGGAGACGCAGACAATATATACACAGGGTAATGGGGAACAGGTGGAAACAATCAGGCCGGTGACACATGAGGAAGGGCAAGTGACCTGAAACGAGAGGAGAGTTATCTTTCAAAATAAAACAGGAAATGACAAGACAAGACAAAAACCCAGCTTGACCTCAAAGCTGCTTTTTTGAATGCAAATACCACGCCAAGGAGGGGGAGAAAAAAAGGCTAAAAAGAGAAATTGCTTTGGTCCAACATCAAACAAATCTTTGATGCAGAAGTGACAAAAAAAATAGAGTTTGATCTTTGCAAGAAGTAATATTTATAATTTTGAAGGAAGGAGAGACAACTGCAGGATGAGAGGACAACAGGCAGGAGACGGAAACGTCCTTGACGGTAGCTGAGCAGACTCTGTTCAACACAAACTAATGTACAATATTATATACATACTTTAGGGTGTTAAACAATGACTTCTAGTATTTATACGCATTGTTTTCTGAAAGTTTAGAAACTGTAAGGACAAATGGTGGATCAGGAAAGCCACTGTTGTTGTCTGTGACTGTGTATTCACTCCCTAGATGACAAGAACTGAAACATTCTTTTCAAGGAGAGGAATGAATAAGTAACTAATTAATCAACGCCCCTCGTATGACCTAACTTACACGGAGCCGACTCCAAGTTTAATACATGGATGAATAAGCAGTAAGCTGCTTGTCTTCTCTGCTACCTTTCTTTATGATGTAGACCTGATCTGATAATGCAAACCTGCATATCGGGACACATTTCACTGTGATTGTACCTGTATGACTGAATATTACTATTAAACTTCTCAAAATCAATCCATAAATGAAACATTTGACTTGAGTGCATTAATAAATCTGATGTGATACAAACTTAATGTGGGTTATATCCATTATCTGACTATCAAATGATGGTAAACTTCATTTTAGGGACAGAACAACTCCACAACAAGCCAAAGGACAACCAGCCCATAGTACCAACATATAGTGGGGTTAAAATATTAGCCAACAATAGCCTATTATCACATCACATAGTAATCCACAGTGGGGTTTTTTTTGGTTTGGTGTTTTTGGTCTTGCTGTGAGCAGAGAAACCAAACTAAAAGAATGAGACCAAGATAATAATAAAAAAAAAAAACATCAGTAGATCCACTGAAAATGAAAATTTCCATCCATTTCCTGTAACTGCTTCCCCCTCACCTGGGGGCTTGAGCCTATCCCAGCTGCAGTGTACACACTGGACAAGACACCAGTTAATCACAGGGCACATTGAGACAAACAACCGTTCACAGTCACATTCATACCTATGATCAATTTAGAGTAGAGTTGTCACGATACCGGTTCCGGGTATTATCGCAATACTACAGCCTTTTATTATTATTATTATTATTTTTATGAACTGCAATGCATTTGTACAAGTTATAAATACTTATACTAATACTAATTACTTATAATGTTGTTTGGTGCATGATAAACATAATACTGGTGAAGTAAGAATGAGACTGCAACAAGTTTGAAACGGGTTTGGTGTTTCCATTGATACGTAATAATGAACAGTGGAGTTTTCTATGCTATTTTTAGTTGGTACATATTTTAATCATTAGTAATTCAATAGGGAGCTGTATGAAAGACTGGAGCCTGTGTCGCGGTGTAAAACAATGGGTCAGTCACAGGATAGATCAGCATTCAGGAGACCTGCGTCACACGGGATGACTGCTATTAATTCAGGTAATCTTAAACTGGGTTTCTGATGAGAAATGTGTCAGTCGGGTTACCTATCTATCTATCATAGCCTAACATACTGTAGTGTCAACATATACTGGGGTTAAAATATTAGCCAACAATAGCCTATTATCACATCATGTTTTTTTGGTTTGGTGTTTTTGGTCTTATACAAAGAAAGCCTGGCTTAACTAGTTTTCTTTGCTGAAAACAACTTCCTCCTGTTGGTGGGAATCTTGCTGTGAGCATAAAAAAACAATTAGCCAAAAAAACAAAAACAAAACATCAGTAGATCCACTGAAAATGAAAACTTCCATCCATTTCCTGTAACTGCTTCCCCCTCACCTGGGGGCTCGAGCCTATCCCAGCTGCGGTGTACACACTGGAGAAGACACCAGTTAATAACAGGGGACTTAGAGACAAACAACCATTCACAGTCACATTCATACCTATGACCAAGCATGCGGAAACAGCCTATCATATCCCCGGACGTCACCAGTAACAGGCAAACAGCCAATCATTCAGCACTTGTGTTCGGTTGCAGTAGTTGCCATGTTGGTTTCTTTACAAGGGAGTATAGTATTTCACGGTAGTACTGTCGTGTAGAATTTCTAGTATAGTGGGAACCGTTAAGATTTGGCACCGCGGGGTACCGTGGGTACCATGGGTACCATGGGTATCGTGCATCTCTAATTTAGAGTCACCAATTAACCTGTTAAGTGCATGAGTACCCGGTTCCAGCTGACCACTGCAACACCAATGTAAATTTCCCTCGTGTTTATTTTTTTTTTTAAAGTACAGCTCATGTAATATTCATGTGAAAATATTTGTTCACATATAAAAATAGTCAGTCGCATTTGAAAATATGGAGTTCACACGTGAAGAAGCAAGTTTTGTTTCCACATATAAAAATGTAAATGTAGAAAACTGCGATCATACGTGGAAAAGTTCTGGTTCACACGTGTACTAAAATTCTAACACGTGATATGTGACTTTTTTTTCCCCATTTATACGTAATAATGAACAGTGGAGCTTTATATGCTATTTTTAGTTGGTACATATTTGAATTATTAGTAATTCAATAGGGAGCTGTATGAAAGACTGGAGCCTGTGTCGCGGTGTAAAACAATGGGTCAGTCACAGGATAGATCAGCATTCAGGAGACCTGCGTCACACAGGATGACTGCTATTAATTCAGGTAATCTTAAGCTGGGTTTATGATGAGGAATGTGTCAATCGGGTTACTTAGAAAAAGGAACTCCGAGCTTCCTGTTTAGTTTTTTGTTGACTCATTGAGTCATGGTTACTGTTAAGATAACATGACAAGGGACTTTTAGGAGGAGTTGTGCCAGCTTCAGCTTAATAAGGCTGGCGCCTAAGGCCAGGTCTGGCTGTTCTGTATCAACAACCATTCATAATTTAAAATACCGAAACAGTAGTGTCTAAAATGTGTGTAATGCAAAGTATAATAAAAGATCATGAAGACATTAAAATGTTTGAAATTAAAGCACCAACATAATCCTGATTATTCCTGGAAATTTGAGACATTTCTTCAAATTTTCTTTCTTGGAAAAAGTCACTCAAATCTGAAACTAACCCCGAGTAGACGGTCTGTGCATCTAAATGAGTGATATTTAAATCAGTTATAGGAATACACTCACCATGTTTCTAGGCCTGTTGCGGGAACTTCTACACGTTTTGTACTTTTCTGTGCAAAATGGTAAGAGGTCAGTTCGTCCGACGTGAGCAGCTTCTCAAATAACTTCCCTTTCAGAGATGTTTTTTATGAAACATCTTTTCTGTTGAAACATTATTTCACAAGAAAAGCATTCTTTAGAAGTGTATTCTAAAGTCAAAGCAGGCCACACAATGTCAAAACAGGTTTAATTTGCTTAAAAATCATCAAGAATATTTAAAACTTTAACCTCTTCAGCCCAAACAAGCACAGCTCAAACTCACTTTATTATAGCCCAGATGCCAGGGACACCAACGGACAACACCTAATGCTGAATATGCATGTTATAGTGCAAATATGAGGCAATACAGCGCGATGCGTCACACGCAACCTTTCGAACCGATCTGCTGACGAAAACTACAGCAGATAACTGTCGTAATGACGATCACAATAAAAGTCCTGACAAACCCCACGTACACCAGTGAGAGATTTTAATGTGGGACTCATCGGCAGTAGGAAATAAACAATTACTGCAATAGTGAGACATCACTCATAATGAACTATAGTATACAGAGCAGTAATTAAAAGTGTAATATGTAAGATTTATTCGTGCATACTGTTATCTGGAATAATACACCACACTATTTTTGTGAAAAACTAATATATATTGGATTTTGTCATGAGTTAATAACATGTCAAGTGAGTACTGATCATCAACAAACAAATTGTCTGACAACGACGACTGAGATTTTATTTTAAGTCACTAAAACAAAAATGTATTAATCTCACATTGATGTTATTTTATTTTTTGATGTCAGGCAGGTGATCTCTGTTATTGTTACTTGTCATATTTCACTTAAACACTGTTAAAAAAACAGGCAGCTGTGTTTGCCAGAACAAATACAGTAAAACATTTTCTAATATTACGGTAAAAGTACTGTTGATTTCATGTTTAAGGCTGGCATTTTATTCTGTTTTTTAAAAATAAAAAAACTGCCAAATCATGAAGTTTTTCACTGTAAAATCTGTATATACTGTATATATCTTATTGCCATTTTTTTGCCTGTATTGGTATTGTGTGGTTTTAAATTGTTGTCTTATTATTGTTGTTGTTTTTTGTGTGGACCACAGGAAGACTAGTGAACACATTTGTGAGGCTAACAGGGATCCAAACACAGAATAAAGAATTAAAAAGGTACAATATGTAAGTTTTCTGCGTTAAAACATCTAAAAATGACTAAACCTTTTATTTATTTCAGTTCAGCCAGAATGTTTGTCATCTATCATTGGACATCACGTCCATCTTTACGATCTCAGTTACATTAACTCAACGGGGAATGAAGCCGGCGAAGCTGAACAAATGAAACGTGAAATTAAAACACTACTTTGTCCACAAATTTCTGCCTGAGTTATGTGAGGCAGATTTTTATAGGCAACGGTGATTAATCCCATGAAGCTACACTACTTTACAACGTCAGCAAACAATGCCTTTTGATGCTTTTTCAGAGACTAATAAATGAAAACGAAACTCAAAGAACGTCCAAAACAAGGTTTTGTTTCATGTAGGTCAAATTTAAAGGGAATATCTGGATCTTTAGGGTTCAGGTTTTTAGTATCCTGCCAAAATGTAGAGTAGATATAGAGTTAATAGATTGGGGTTATTGTCACTAGCTTAAATAAAAGCTCACTCCTCTTTCTTGTCTTTCTTTTTCTGCTCTTCCACGATCGCCTCAGATATTTCGAGGCATTGTACAGTGGCTGGAATGAAAAGCCTGCTGCAGGTCAGTAGGACAGAGTGTCACCTCTCCTCTCTGTGTCAAGTGCTCCAACCTTTCCGAAAGCTGGAGAAATATCTTCCATATATTGTTACACCACCGCACCACCTTTCCCAAAGGAGCCGTGTTTGAATTAGTGGCTCAGCGGGTGCCAAAAACATAAACTGGGCAGGCCGAGCAAAGCCCCTCACCTCTGACGCCTTTACAACAGAGGAAGGAAAGAGGAAATATCAAAGACTTCCCTCTCTTTTCTTCCTGTTAGTGGACTTTCAGCGGGTTGTCATTGGTGCAGTGGTGATCCATTAAAACAAGAGCTTTTTCATCAGCCGTTCGTTCTACAGCTGAATGAGGTCCAGGGGCGTCTGTGGGCTGTGACTCAGAGGTGCAGATCATATTCAGGTTCCTCAATTTTACGCTGAATTAGACAAGCACTCCGGTTTCAAAGGGAGGCATTGGCAGGATTTGGAGGGGAGGGGGTTAGCATTACTGTGGCCAAGTCTGTGATTCACACACACACAAGTGCACTGCATGCATGTACAAGAGCCTTGTGTACAAACTAAATAACTTAAATGTTGTGACAGATTGCAGAGGATGTGCAGTAAACGAAGCACACGTGATGCTGTCATTGTCACGCATCCATCACTCACACTCCACCTGTCTGTCCGGCCTGGCTCTTGGCAGTTGAATCCTCGGCTTTGCAGTCTGGGGATGCAGCGAGCCTCTCGGATGTCTGCTTTGAGTTCAATCAGCCTTTTTCCTGCTGGCCTTGAAGGGGACAAGCGGGGCTTCTTTTTCCATTGCTTCTGCTGACATTGTGCTGATTTGGAATGAGAACTTTTCAAAGAAGTCTGCAGGCACCCCGCAGAGTGAAGCTCATCTCTCTCTCAGCTTTAATCTGCCTCCACCCTCTCCGCATACCCCATTTATTTGTTTGCTTGTGTGATCAGCTGCAAGTTGTGTGTCCTCATTTCGCCCCCGAATGATGCTGAGCAGATGACAACTTTTGTCAGCATCATGTCGCTGTGTGGTTGTTGGGACTAATAGTATGATATAACAGCCTGGAGCAGATTTTTACTGGTGCAAAACAGTCTGTCTGATACACTGTACATCTGCACTGAGGGAAGATTGTCTGCTTCACTTGACATGAGCTGCATCGTGATGCACCAGGATCACTTTGCAGTTTCTATCTTTAATCCTCACACAGAAAAAAGACATAAAAAGCATATATATATGTATTCTTCCATGACTTATTCAGATGATGAACATTTACAGTATAAGGGGACACCCTGCTCCATCCACCTAGAACAGGCGGCACTTTCCAAAGTATACTGTACATACAGCACAGTCATGGGTGAATGCACAGAGGAACGTGCATACAGCAGGACAAACAGGGACAAACCAACATGTGAAATTCATAAATAACATTCACCTTTTAGCCAGGTGAGCCATATATGTATGTGTTATATACAATATGTAAACATTAAACATTTAATTGAGAATAAGTAAAACATAGCTGGTATTGTTTGATTTCTAAAAGCTGAGTAATAAAGAGGTATAAATACATATAAGATGGTGGAATAAAAAGGGAATAGCTGGCATTAAATTAGCTGGTCTGGGTTAAGGGTAAAAGGGTAAAAAGATGTCTGTAAAAACAAGTTTTAAGAATTGACTTAAAAGAGTTCAGTGAGTCTGATGGAGAAGGTGCGGTCACCTCAAGTTCTGAGCCTCGACCTTAGAGGTGACCGATGCAAGATCTATGGCTGTGAACTGGCTGTATGGGGTTACCAAACTGGCAATATAGTTAAGGTCGATAGGCTTTAAATGTGATCAGTAAAATCTTAAAAATCAATCCTAAAACCCAAAGAGAGTCAATGGAGGGATGCTAAAATCACAGTGATGTGACGTCTGTTAAGGAGCCTAAGCTGCTTGTTGAAGCTCATTGGATGGAAGAGAACGACTTACTGAAAACAAATGAATAAAATAATCAAGCAATGAATTAAACAATTCAATACAAAGCAGCTGTTCTGGAGCCTACATACATACATTTCCCTTTTTTTGGAGTACTTTATTGCACCCACTAAATGGACCTCGTGATGAGATTAGTTTCCAAGGTCATTATGATACAATTATTTAATCTATTTAATTTACGATAATATTCAATTTCATCAATTAAATAGACAATACTGAGTTCTGTAGCATGCATAAGGATTATTTTAAGCATCTACTATTATATAAAATAACAAAAACTGTAGATTTGATGCAATCTTTGGAAAGACAAAGACCGGAAAGCCGCTTTGCTTTTTAAACATATGCATGTTATACATACACCTCCCTACATATTTAATCATCTATAGTTATACACAAGTTATAATTTCTCCTGAATCAGTCACATCATTTTCCCACAGACATGTTGGCATTTGTTGAAGCATGTTTGGGTTTTTCGGGTCCTGGATTTTCTCCCAGATGAGTGGCTCTCAAAACATCGGGCCTCTGGATTATTAATATTTATCATTCACACATCCTGCCATGAATTATTCTCCTGAATGGGATGAGATGTTGACACTAGCTGAAAAAATGAGATGTTGTTTATTTATGAAAACAGGGGCGCCACTGTGAGGAACATTATTTGTGCCTCACCCGCCCCGGTCATGAACTTTGACTCGAATGATGATATCATCGAACTTATAGCGAGACGAAGAGTCGCTCTGTGTTTTCAACACAACTATCTCTGCAGAAATAACTTCTGATGTTAAACAGGTCAGACCGACCTGAGGCGTCTCGAGCAGCTCATTAAATTTCATTTTCATAATAGATGGAATTTTTAATTAGATGAGCTTAATTGCCTGTGAGACGGGGAACGTGTGTGTTTACGCACTATCCTTGTCTACATCCATTCCCACAGCAGGAGGCAGCCGAGCTGCCCTGAAGCGCCTCGTTCCCCGCTCAAGTTTCTAATGAGCAACAAAATTCAATCTTTTCAGATTTGTTCACTTCACCGAGAAGTCCCCCTCTCCTCAGAGACAAAGTTATGTTAGCAGGGACTGTGATGAACCCACGTACTGAGCTTATGAAACATTAGAAAACCATGTTTGTACCATTGGCTTTATTACTGGTTAAATCTTGTTTTACACTGACAGTATATGTTGGTAGTCCTGCCTCTGCCGCCTCCTGGCTAATCTAAAAATCATGGATCATCTGTGGACCTGAGGCGGGCTGAACGACGCCTGGGTGCTCAAACAAGGCATCCGTAACGGCACCCACTTGTTGGTCAAAGTGGCCACGCTGTAAATTCGGCATAGCCACATTTGCCGCTCGGCTCTATGGTTGGTGATGTTGGCCTGTCGGTAGGTCAACTCGTAGATTGGATTGTCATTAAATCTAGCACACACCTTAACGACGCCCTCATGGATAATTTGTCGCCATGGAAATTTCCTGTTTTTTCACATACCACCATCAAAACAGTTAAACTGTATTTTTCCCCAGTAACAACATCACACCTTTAAGTTGTGTTTTTAAGATGTTAGCATTTAGATGATAGTGGGTAAATACAACCTCACAGAGCTGCTAGCACAGCTGTAATACGTCCGTATGCTTGTTAAGATCAACTTTTGGGTTGCCAGGTTGGAAATTAAGAACGGAAATCACTTTGGCTGGTGTACATCTTCCTCTGGGTTAACTTTCTTAGCATTTTAGTTACTTATGTACAAAGACCAGATTCCTTTAAAATTTAAACCTCAGATATTGTCTGGCTTTGTTGTCCCGTTTCATTTTTTCCTTGTGTATCTGTCTTTACTTCCTGCCGTCATTGGGCTTCCTGCCCATTTTGATCGTTCCAGCCTGATTAGTTTCACCTTTGTCTTGTTGTCTTGTCTTCGCATTGTCTATTTATTAGTCCTTGTGTTCGTCGTTATCGCGTCAGTCCTGCTTTGCTCAATCTTTGTGCTTCCCCCCACCATGTTCCTGCTCTTAGCGTATCCTGGTTTTGTATTTTTTGTGTTGTTGTTGGACTGTTGTTTGGATTTATATTGTTGGATTTAGTTTGTTTACCTGCCTCAGTAAGTTATGAAAGTCTCATTTTGTTCACTCTGCATTTCACTTTCTTGAAGATACAATTTATTATTGTAGTGGAAGTGGTAACATTTATAACTCAAGGCCTGGCAGCCTTTCGTGAATGACAAACTGTAGACTGTAAATGTCAAAGCTACAGCTGGAAATGAGGAAAACATTTTGGTTCAGATGTCCTGCTCTCACGAAAAGACGTTTCACCACCCGGAGACCCAAAAAGTTTCTGAATCAATATTTATAGTAATGACTAACTTAACCATTAGTTATTACTTAGAAACCTTAATATAATGTTTGTAAGATATGACACTGGTGTGTTTAACACTCCATTAGTCACATTAATCTAACAGTCTTTACTTTCCAGAAGCATGGACTGAGCATGACCTGGCCATACACCACCATCATACAGAAACATTACATCCTCCTCAGGCTCTGGGATGTGACACCAAATGAGTTTTTCCATTTTCACTCTCACCCAAAACATTATTATATTCTCATCGTGTTTGTTTTGTTGCAGATGTATGGAGCAGACCTGAACTGTTGACCCACACCCACAGGTCTCAGACACATTGTGTGGGGAGGGACCGGGAGCGAGACCCGAGCTGACACAGGATGATATGGGTGACGAGTCTGAGGGGCGCTGGGTGAGGGACAGTGACTTCATATAGACCCAGACCAGAGGGAGGATGTGAGATAGATACCTAGAATTGTGTTTGTTTTTAGTCGCGGAGGAAGTAGATGAGTTAGAGAACTGGAGATAAGGAAAACAATACATCATCTGGCCATTTCATATTGTTCAATTAGGTCACTGTATGTATGCGAGACTGACACCTGAGAGGCAGCATAGCATAATTAAAAATGTTTTGAGTATGAGCAGTTTATTAAAGGTCAAATCTGATGAGATATTTCGCAGGACTGCGCTTTAACCTTTATTTAACCGGGAAAAGGTCCCACTGAGATTAAAAATCTCTTTTTTTCTGGACAAACGAGGCAGCGCCAACTAAGAACATGTGAATTAAATCAGATACAACACAAAACGGACAGTATTACAACACATAAAATCCTAAAAATAAAAAAAGGTGCAGTACAAACAATATCAGTTTAAGCAATGACACCCCAACGTTTTGTCTCAAGGTCTTCCAAAATGGATTTTTACAACTTATCCAGTATCCAAACACCCTCTTCTTAATTTCTGGACACACATTTGGTACTTACAACATTTAAAAGTACACATAAGATTGAGGCAACCCAAGAATTGTATATGAAAATATGCCAACAATACCACAAGAGTCCTGAACCATCCCTTAGTGATGCTGCTATAGGCTTAGACTGCTGAGGCACTGAGCTCCTCTCTTCTTCTCTACCTCTCCATCTGTACATTCATGTCCCATTAATGCATGTTAGTTTTGAGTTTTTCTGCTTTCTCGTCTCACAGGTTCTCACGGATGGTGGGAATTAGTCGAGCCAGCTGTTGTGGTCCTGCTTGACGTCCGCTACAAATACTATTATTATCATTATTACTACTTTTAGTGATATCTCCTTTAACGTTTTTATATAAAGTATTTTTTATTGCTGCTGTGCATCTGTGTCTCTATGTAGTGGCAGATAGTGGCCATCCAGCTAAGTTCTGCTTGAGGTTTCTGGCTCCTAAAGGAAGGAAAAACTGTGTGTTTGCTCATGGTGCGTCTCTGTAAATAATATTTTAAAGAGTACTGTCTAGACCTGCTCGGAAAATAACAAGAGATAACTGGTGTGAGTACAGTTTTTAAAGATGAACATAAGGGAAGCTGTGTCACATGTGATGCCTGAGCAGGGGGCTTAAATATAAAATTAATTCAGGCCTCAGTTTTGTCACCAAACACTGTACACGTGGTTTAAAAAGTCGGGGAATCGCCAGTCAGAATCATCAGGTATTTATAGGAGTTAACGCTTTCCTTCAAGAGTGACAACTAAAGGGAATTTCTGTGCACTACTCATGGCATCAGAAAATAACATACATGGTATCCATGCACGTATTTGTAGCCTAAAACCAAGCTGATGTTAAAGGCGACTCCAGATGTTTCATCCTGCTTTCTTTATTGCGGGTGGTCGGTGCACAAGGCCACAACATTCTCATGATTGCTGTCCTCTTCCCACTGCTGCCACTGCATATTCGATCATAGCCTCTAACCCCAAAAATCCCATGCTGGTCTGACCACAACATACATACACATGTGAGTCCACATGGACTACACAAAGAGCAGGTGAGAGTCTCTGAAATCCAGCCTTCTTCTACACATGTGACCTAGTTTGTTGTGTACATTTCATTCCATGTTTTCAAGGTTAAGATAACCAGTGACCAACATGTCGTGTTGTCAGATAAAGTCAGTGTTGATTAAAGTTTATCAGGCTGGAGCAGAGAAGGAGGCCAGGAAGGACACATTATGTCCTGTACGGTATCTGTGTGTCCGAATGTTTTGACTGAGATTCAGCGTCATGCTTTTTTTAAAACACAGGTTTTGTAGCTGGACTATTTTTACTAATCATGTATGCTGGTGATATAATCTATGACCTGTATGCTGTTTCTAAAATTATGTCTGTAACTTCTGCTGAAAAATCTTCTCTACACGTTGAATATTTCCACTAAATATCATAAATATGACAACTTTGTTTATTGAATTTTCAAACATATAATTGGTATAGTAGTAATTGTAGTAAATCGAGTTCCAGGTCATAAATGACATAGATGAATGAGGGGAAATGAAAGAAAATAAACAAAACAGAAGCCAAGCAAACAATGAGAACAAAAGAGTTGGTCACCTATGAGAAATATGAGAAATATTTGACAAGATTGACTACAACACACTGCATTAAAATGCTAAAGTCAATAGTTCATAAACTAGTTTTGTTAAATAAAACCTTGTCTTTATTTAAACAAATCTTTTGTTTCATCATATTTAATCTGCAGTACGTGTGTTGTCGTGTTTGTCACAGTCGTCTTTGTTTACTTCCAATCTTCCTGTTTTTTTTCCCCCCCTGTTTGTTTGTATGTACGTCTTCCTGTAGGATTGTATAACCTCTGGCAAACTCTGCCCAAAAAAGTTTTAATGGACCTCTTTTGAGGCGCTGACATGGCTTTCTAGAAACATCACTTCAGCGTCTCCTTTAATATCTGTCAAAGATGTGTCAGGGAGTTTTAAACCTGGGCAGGGGAATGCATCGTCCCACATTCCTTGGGCGATTCGATTCACGTCACTAAACATAAACATAATGAGAAACTCGACTCATTACTTTCCCAGAGTTTTTCAGACGACTGGTGAAATCGTGGCTACGTGCCTCATGACTGTGGGCACAGTTACAGTTTATGTGACACAGCCTCCGAGAGTGTCCAAGGGGAAAAGGTAGAGACACCTTGTCCACCCTGGGACAATGGGAAAACAAAACTCTGTCACGTCATGGCACAGAACCATTCTTAGAACACCAGGATACACAAGGGAGGAAGAATAAGGCTGCTGACAGGTAGTCAGAGAGTTAGGCTACATGACTTTTGCCACTCTGTAAGAACCTTTGGCCTGATGCATGCTGGACCTGATTGGTGTCCCTGCAGTTCGTTGGCACAGACTTCTAAAAAAGCAACCCCTCTGTGTTGATATGATCATAAACGCTGATTAAATCTCTTGTCGCAAGCACAAGAAAAGAGCTGGGAAATTGTTTGTTGCATTGATGTCAAGAACAATAAATGCGTGGGCCGCGATACAGGAAGCAAACCTCTGTGAGGGTGTGTAAGAGAATATGACTGCATCACCAGGGTGTTTTTACTGAAAAGTGACATGTATGGCAGCAGGAAAACGTGTTATTCTAAAAGTGAATCGCTTAGTGTGTGTTTTTTATTTTTACAAAATAAGCAAAAATGGCTCAGTTACATCACATAAAGGAATTTTTAGACATTTTTGGACCTATATTTATTCATTTTCTTGCTGAGAAAATCTGTGTGCTAAGTAAGGAGTTAGAGTCAGGAGGTGTTTGCTTAGCCTTGCATAAAGACTGACTTTATTTAAAGTTCATAAATCTGTAACAAGACTAATGGCCAAATCAGGTGCTGCAGGGAAAAATGCCAGTCATCTCATTCATTTGAGTGGAGGTACCCGGTTTAGACTGCAGGGATGCTTAAAACTAACTCAGAGACTTGAAGCAGAAAAGTTGAAGCACTGCTCCTCAGTCAGTCGAGTTAATTGACCAAACTTTGATACTCTCTCTGTTCAATTAGTTTTATTTATGCTGCACAGGAAGCTTCCTTTGGTTTGTGTCTGTTTGTTTAAGAGAGTTAAAGAGTCAAAGCCGGTGAATCAGAGAAATAAAAAGCTATTTTCTGATTGTTTCACAGCGGTTATGTTCTAAAGTACAAATAAACACACCCACACCCAAGTGCAACAACGCCTAATTCAGTCTGAACTCATCCATGAACGCAGCTGTGAGAGGACAAGCAGTGCTTTGAGCTAAATGCTACACACAGTGACCAAGCAAATGATTTAATATTTAACATGTTTATCATTCATTTATCAGTTTTGGGTATAACTTGCTAATATCAGCTAATAAGTACCAAAATAAGGCTGATGGTAATGTTATGTATGTTATATTATGTTGCAGGTATTTGGTCAATCTAACCATTTAAATTTAAATATTAAATAAAAAGTTATGATGAGATATGTGTTCTATCTATTCAGCATTTAATCTTTTTTGTGTGAAGTGGTTATATATTCCACCTTATAACAAATTTCCTCAGGAAAATGAAGCATTTTGTAACACAAGAATATTTATAAATTATTTATAAAGAATTTATTCTTCCAAGAAAATAAGCATAAATAAGTCTACATGTAGTGTTGCATACATATTACTAAACAGGTGAAAATTAACCAGTGCTGAACATTTCCAAAATTGAATATACTGTATTTAATAAAATCTGTATTTTGGTGTCAAATTGGGTAATTTATTCTGTCAGATCTGGTCAGATCAATTACATTTTCTCCATGATGACAAATCATGACATTATGACAAGTACTTCCCATTTATCTGGGAAAGTACTGCTAAAAAAATAAAAAAATAAAAACTCCTAGAAACTTCAAATTGCACAGAACAAAATTAGTATACACTGTTTTTTTGTCATGAGTATATAACACGTCAAGTGAGTCTACTGGTCATCTGGTAGCAAGTCTACCAACAAATAGTATGATGATTAAAAAAAAGTCACTAAAACAAACATTTTGATGATTTTGTTTTTGTTGTATTGAATTCTGTTAGTTTATTATTATTTTTTTGTTTTATTCCATATGTTTTTTTTCCATCATCATTCCAAAAATACGTATACGTAATATGATTGTTTGTTGTTGTTTTTGTGTGGACGTAAGGAAGACTAATGACCACTTTTGTGGAAGCTAACGAGGATCCAAACAGAGAATAAATAATAAATATGCTGATAGATGTGAAAGAGTTGACGGAGTCAACACCTGGCATCACGTGAGCGCCTGAATACTGGGACCCTCCGGTCTGTGGCACGCTTTTTCCAAGCAAAGGAATGCATGTCGTGGTTTCATGCAAAGTGGTCCAGACATCCTCTGTGTCTGTCTCTCTCATGGAATGCTCTCCTGGAGAGCCTGCCTCTTACTCAGTCTGCTCGCAAGCAGGAAGAGGAAGCTGAGTGCTCAATTGTCTAACAGCAGCTCATGTCACGTGTATAGAAATATGTGATGGCACAACTATGACATTTATATATAAACATACTCTCAAGACCTTTGTCTCTAATGTTTCTTAGGCAGGTCCTTCATCCTTTGTTTTATTTTATAGCTCTGGAAATGTGAAATCATTAACTTGTCTGCTTACTTTCTTTTTTACCTCAGGTCTCGTTCAGGAATGTGACAGGAGAGCTGTGTCAGCCAGCTTTGATGATTCAAGACGTGGACAGAGGGAATCACTGATTTATTTTTTCAGCTGAAGATCCCAGGACGCTTATCCACCCCGGAGAACGCTGACCCACACCAGAAGGATGGACCTCTGCTCTGTCAACACTGAACCAAT
The DNA here is from genome assembly GCF_000972845.2 of Larimichthys crocea. NCBI lineage: Eukaryota > Metazoa > Chordata > Actinopteri > Sciaenidae > Larimichthys > Larimichthys crocea. The sequence continues at coordinate 14,197,820 of NC_040032.1, forward strand.
CAGAAAAACAAGTCACATGCTGCAGGTTTTAACCAAGGCCTTACAGCTGTACTTTGAACAACGGGTCAGGGTCACATGAAAATGGGGGCCGCTAGCAGGGACGAACCTTCAGAGAACTTTCTGACAACTCCGCAGTTACAGCACGCAACATCAACGTCATAGTAGGAAAAGTGCATGCTGTAAACAACATGTACCATTTGACCTCCTTTACTCTCCTGCTGTTATATTTTAATTCATAACTAATCATGGATTTATGTGCGCCCAATGTGCATGAACGTGACGATGTAACAGGCTGATATTGAAACAAAATATTACAGGAAATGTAAACGTCACAATCTCTTTACGTTTGTAGTATTTTAGTAGTACATTCCTTTTTTTAGGTTCATTTATTTCATTTTTAAAATAGTCCAGAGTTCCTTCACAAACCACTAGAGGAATCTTACCATAGTTTGAGAACAAGTACATTAATTAATGCATATTTATCAATATGATTTCTGCCATATTCTAAAATATCTTTCTACACTGGACCTTTAAAAGCTTCACACTCCCCTGGGCCTGCTGGTTCACTTAATCTTATCCTATTTATTTTCTTTTATATTAAATTTTTCCAACATTTGAACCGGACAGCTTCTCTTTGCTGTGCATGGATCAGAAGAGGTGGATATGTTTTTAGGTTGCAATATATTCAAAACAAAAACCGTGTACATAAACTGCAGTTATCTTCATATAATATGTGACCTTTATTGCAGGTCTGGAAACTTTTACACCTACATATGTCCTCATTATGTGTGTGTTGTCTGTATGAATTATTCCTGCAGCACCTGCTGAACGGATGCCCAGCTGCTTGGTGTCATTAGCAAAAGAATCCCTGAGCGCTGCTTTAAATAAGCACGGATCAATTCACTCACTGCTGCATACGCTCTCTGTTTTGCCATGATACATGCTGCCGTACAAGAAAATAAAAGTCTTGGCAGCACATATCGCACACTCCAGCATCTGCTCTTCACATGCTGGGCGGCTCCCTGGTGTTCTGCCACAGCTTCAATGAAACTGTCAGGTTACAACCTCCACCACACATGCACATCCCTCCTACATTGCTTTAATAAGTAAAACTGCAGTATGCTCCTTTGTCTTGCCCGGGGGCGTGTTGCATCTTCGCATACATGTGAGGTGTATATATAGAATAGTTGTACATAACGGTGGGTGTTGCACGGGTAGATGTGTGGTGTTTTTAAAAACCACTGGAATAAATGACCCATGTTGCACAAAAACAACCACACATGTATGGGCGCAGATGTGTCAGCTCAGATGCATGCACAGCTTCACAGAGAGTCATTTACATGCTTACACACATTGAAGGGAAGGGGACATAAACCCCCAGATACACCGTCTCTACTCCTACCCCTCCCTCCCTCCCTCCCTGTGTAGGAAACCCCAGCATGCAGACACAGCTCTGCAGCGATGTATTATTCACCGTCTTTAAACATGGATTCTCCTTTTCACTCCATTTACACAATTTCATGGCATTCGGAGAGCTTCACAGAGCACGGATGTACACGATGGCGTGTTTGCATGCAGTAATCTCCAGCTCAGAGCGCAGATTGAACACTTTGTACTCAATGATATGTAGGTGTGCTATTTTAGCGCCTCTATTTGAGCAGGTGAGAGATCATTCAGCGGGGGAAGCCCTCCTCTCGCACTCTCAAACTAATCAGTATGAGTCCTTTAATCACTTGAAGATATTCATTATTCACCTCCCACAGGCTATGAATTATTCAGCTCTCGGATTTTCACGAGAACAGTGAGAGAAGACACGAGAAAATGCCTGTCCCTTTACTCCTTCTCACATTCCTCCTCCATCCCTCCAGCTTAGTCTCCCTCCTTCATGCACCATCGTCAGATGGGAAGACACCATCGCCTTCCAATCAGTGTGCATGTTCAATCCTCGAGGTGTTTGAATGTAAAAACTGAAGCTGTTGTTGTGCCAGAAATCCTTCAGTGTTCGCTCCAAACAAACCAGCAACTCTGCTCAAAAAGAGAAGAAGAAATGGACGGATTTCAAGCCGCACATGGTATTGAAAACATAGCAGTTTTGCTCATGTAAATATCTGCAGTGTTTTGTTTAGAATACAAATAATCCCTTGCGTAGTTATTTGCGTACATATTAATCAACCAAGTATGGCACAAAGATATGAGCAAGCAAACAATAGACAGCATGCTTCCTGTCACTGAAAGTGATGAAGCATCAAAATCCACAGAAAGGACCACTGACCTTTGCTTGGCCTCACTCCCATGACAGCTATTACGTTTCCCTCCACAGCTCCCGGCACATGACCTGTGATGTGCCATTAACAGGTTGCAGTGAAACGGTTAATCTTTAGCTCATACAGGTAGCTGCCTAAACAAGATTGTGAGCAAACAGGATTTCCAATATTGAAAACATCATTATCCATAACTCTTAAAAAAGGGCCATCGTGCTGTATATCTTCTTCACCCTGTTTGGACGGGGAGACGGTTGCGAATTGGAATTAAAATCGATCGAGCAGATCTGTGCGCCTGTGCAGCTGAGGCTCTCACATCTCACACGTTATGGTGTCAGGAGCTGCTGTCATACATCTGTGTTATCGTCTCCACTGGGAGCAGCCTGCACCAGTCTGCTGTTATGTCATCTGCAGTCAGTCACAACAAGGCAATTACGGCACATAAATCCTGGGCTCCAATATACCTACCTGATCTTATACACACACACACACACACACACACACACTTTGATAGAATACACACCACACACACACACACACACACACACACTTTGATAGAATACACACCCTCCCCACAAGCTGATTGCAGTCTGAGGAGTGCAATCACTCTACAGCTGCAACAGAAATAGTGTCACCTCCTTGAACTCTGAATTACTGCAGGGAAGAAGCTGTAAAAAGTGGAGGAGAGCGCCGATCTGGAGTGATGGTGGTTCTGCAGGCTCATGATCACAACCCGGGCTTTGGCAGTGTGAAACCTTGGCACAGAGGGAGGCACAGCGGGACTTAAGGGATGACTTCCTACTTTGTCATGCACGCGCCCACACAGCCAATCTGCCACTATTACCATCTCCCAAGACCCTCAGTGCAGCTAAACCCTTATTTGGCCTTCCCCACACTCATATTAATGGAGGGACACAATGATGCATCATATAATTTTAAAGAAATAATACAAAAAATACACACAATAAAAGACCTAAAGTAAGGTAAGACTTAATCTGCAAACACTGGCTGCTAGAAGGTCACAAAAAAGACCTATCACACCTGACTGCTTCCTGCATTTTAACCTCTTAAGTAACACATTTACAAATCCATTTCTAATATTCAACCTGCTTCATAATCTATTAATGACCAATATTAGACGCCTGTGGACTGTCTGCCAAAGAGTCATTGCATTAGATGCTCTTGTTGCGTCACAAATATTCCAGGTGTTGCAACACAACACGCCTGTTTTGAAGTACGGGCTTAACGGAGGATGTGGAGGAAGAAAAGAGCACGGCAAGCTGTCTCAACGACCGGTTTCACCTTGTAACACATGTTCACTGGGCACAACTTGTAGTTCTAGCGGAGAGCCAAATAAAGCTCCCCTTCCTTCTGCTCTGACACTGGTGAGTAAGACATAAAAGGCACTTCCTTCTTTGGCATTTTATATCCCAAGATCTCACATAAAATCCTCCACAAGTTTAATTATCCTGTCTATCTGCGAATTTGGAGTAATATACCGACACAGTGACAGCCTGGAGCACACAATTCAGGCTTCTTATCAGATGTGCCACCGAGCAGCAAGTGTTTATCCAAGCAGAGTTGACACTCTCGACAATGAAAAAAAGACAGGATGCAGAGAGCTCTATAGGAAACTAAGAAGTACATCCGCACTACACTGGAACCAGTTAATTAACAACAGTCTGTTTCTCTTAATAACTGCGGCTATGACTATTGTTAGTGTGTTGGTGAGTTTTCTCAGATGTCTCTTCTAGCTGTCTGTGTGGAAGGTGATTGTTTAAAGGCCTAATCATCGACACAGACTGCTGTACTCTGTAAACCAGCAAGTCGCCTCGTTTTGTCTCTGTTAGATTTTCACATGTCTGTATGGTGTGAATTTTAACAAAACACGGTTGTTACTAGCTTTCTTTCATGTCAGATGTAGTGCTAACACAGGCACAGCAAGGCTGTGAAAAGCATCAGCAAAAATTCTGTCTCTGGAAAACTTCCCCCCTTTATTCTCCCTTTCTCACCCCGTATATTTCTCGCTTCCCCCATGCTTACTTATCAATAATGCATAGAAGAACACCCTTGAAAAATGTTTTTACTGCTGGCTGCAGCTTTCTTTTCTTGTTTTTTTTTTTTAGCAGACTAAACGAAAGACAAATTTATTCAGAAGAAAATGGGATGAATGAAACAATGTCATGTGTAACCAGCTGCAACAGAACCTAAAATATCTATTCTGAATATCAGAAAGACTTTCTATTTTTATCTGTTTTGTCTTCTGGAGGTGAGTTTTTGATTGAATTTGATTCGCAGGTAGTTAACGCATTCTAAATAGAAAACAAAAAAAGTCCTGTTTAATTAGTGCAAGTAAAATGAAAATTCAGACTGAAAAGGACAGAGAGGCGTTTAAAACAACAAGGTTATGACTTCTTTTGTAACCCACACCTCCTCTGAGAATTGTGGGTGCTTTTTTAGCTGCATGGTTAAGTTGGTAATTACATGGAAAAGCAAACATTGGAGAAAAGGCAATGAAACGCTTGATTTTTTATTTTCTTAAAAAGGTCTATAAGTCGATGAGGTTTGATTTGAGGTAGATGTGTGCTAATAATGTGTTTTCACCACTGTAACATCAACATCAAGTCTGAAGTTGGGGCCGAGATCTGTCAACTTTTGTGAAGGAGTCAAAGCAAATGTGGAAAAAGGTTAAATTTGTAGTGATCTGAACAGCTTGTGGAGAGCCAAGTTATCTGGTGCTCTGTGAAACAACCTGACGTTGGAAACACAGGATTTGGTTCAGCCATGATCGTTATATTTGCATCATTAGCCTTCCTGTCCTATTTGGCTTCTACCATGCTCTGCCTCTGCTGACACATCGCACACTTGTCCTGCTCCAGTTCTGCTGCCTGTTCAGGTATCAATCTCTGTTTGCAACCTCCACAGTCACAAGCCTGAAAAGCTGCTCTTCCCAGTGGTCCAATGTAAACACTCCTCTCGTGCTCAGAGTTCATAGTCAGGGTAGTCAGCTAACAGCACCTACAGTTTGCAGAAGGTTTCTATCAGGAAACTCTAAATCAGAGAGTTGACACAGAACTCTCAGAAAACCAGAAAACAGAACTCCAGAACTAGTGTTTAGTTTGTCCATTGTGAGCTACTCTGGAAACAAAGCAGTTCAACATGGCGGACTTTGTGGAAGAGGACCTGCATCTGTAGATATAAAAGTTTTATTCCAAGGTAACAGAAACATAAAGATTCTTGTTTTCAGGTGATCATAAAGTAATGTAAACAAACGTGTCCATATTATGTTACATTTCTACCATAGGAATCAAAGAATAGGTATGTTGAACAAGACATCGCTGACGTGGGGTGGGAACCAAAGAAACATCCCAAATGAATTGGTGGGAAAATGACTTGGGACAGAATACAGGCAGGAAATTAACACTGAACTCACCATTAACCTTACATTAATTTCAGGCAGATGGCAGTGCTATGGATGTTTGGATGAGTCTGTCAGTCTGTGAAGCACTTTATGCACTGTGAAGCACTCAGACCTGCCTTGTTTGTGCTGTAGATGCCGTAGATTTTGTTTTTCTGTGCCAGAATGATGTCAACATCAGTTGATTTGATCATCACACTGTCTTGGGAAGAGAGTCCTCCAGCTCTGATATGTCATTTAGTAAATGTTAAATATATGATTTAATGGAGGGAATGCAGGAGGTCACAAGGTTAAAGAAAATGGCAGACATAAATCAGTATTAAAAAGAAAGAAATGCAGAGAAAGTTCTGGTCCTTTCAGCCTGCAAGAGTCTGTGGAGTCACTGACTCTGGGATTAAAAAGTTGTGTGGGAAAGCATCAGTTTGTGGCCATTGGGAGTAAAAAACATACCTGGATATGGAGTAAACCATAACAAACAACATTACAAACTAAGACTGGACTGAACAATGTCAAAGATTGTCAAAAACTGATGACTGAAGACTTACTGTACATAACACTTTGACAACGTCAATATTTCTCCAATATATCCAGTTCAGCTTAACAGAACCTTCAAAATGTACATGTACAACATCAGTTTCAGATAATAAAACCTCTAAAACAAAAACTCTATAAATAAACTCAACAAACTTTGTCCTATTGTTAAGAATATTTAGAAAGTAGGACAGTTCAGAGAGTTCTGAACGTTTCTTGCAAGTGAGCTAACTTAACCCTCACTTCATAAATGCCAAGATCATGGTACACAATATACCCGCAATGTAGACTACAGTACAGTGCCTGTAGTACAGTCATTATTCAACTTTACTGGGTCACTACAACTGACAACAATGCTGAGAAAACAAAAGTGCAAAAAACATTTTTTCCATACGCCAAAATTTTGAAATACTGGTTTGTAAATCATGCTTTTTGTAAATAACATGTCATTTTTGGTCATTGTTATCAATGCAGATGAAAGGAAATGGGCCGGAGAGTTAGACTGGAAATGACGAGCAACAAATATTGCACAGTGGGTGGCCCTGAATCAGGGATGCTGCAGCTCATTGTCACTGAATAAAGCTTTGTGGTGCACTTCCTGATTTTGTTAAAGCATCTACTCCCCAAATAACAAAATGTCCCTCCAGAAGCTCACGTCAGACTTGATTATCATCCACAATGAAGTCGCAGCAGGCAGCTTCATTGTGTTAGTTGATTTGTAGTAATTTCATTGTTTAAATTTGTGTGGGAATATCAACCACTAAACCACATTATTAACTCATAGGGGCCAACATTTTGTTCTCAAATTTGACATGTAAGAAGCAGAGAAAAATGGCACGTGTAAGGATTTGAGCGACTTGGCACGATCCAAATCGTGATAGCTAGACGACTGTGTCAGATCACCTCCAAATCTGCTTGTGGGGTGTTCCTGTCTGCAGTGGTCAGTACTTATCAAAAAGTGGAAGGAAAAGCGGTGAACCGGCGACAGCGTAATGGCCAACCAAGGCTTGTTAACGTTACTTTGGCACGTACCACCTACCTAAGCATTGTTGTAGACCATGTACACCCTATAAAGGAAACAGTATCCCCTAAAGGCAGTGGCCTCTTTCAGCAGGATAATGCGCCTTGCTACAACGTGAAAAGGGTTCAGGAATGGTACTAGTTCAAGGTGTTGACTCAATTCAATCGAGCATCTGTGGGATGTGCTGTACAAACAAGTCCAATGTATGCAATTTTGCAACTTACAGGACTCAAAGTATCTGCTGCTCACGTCTTCGACCTAGATATCACTGCACACCTAGACGAGGCCTCTGGTCTAGAGGTGCCTCTGCATGCCTTGATGAGAGGGTCTTACAAATATTAGGTAGTCATATAGTTATGGCTGATCAGTGTATTTTTAAATATGTATTCCCAAATGTGCCCACACAGATTCACAGAGGTTCATGTGATGAAATGTGGAGGCGCTGTTGGACACAAATCACAAACTGATGCTCCTGTCCTCCTACCTGTCGTTCTCTGTCCTCTCTGCCATTGACTTTAATGCACAAGTGTGTGCTGCCATCTAGTGTCACTTAATCAGCACTGCGACTGTGACTAAAAATATTGTGGTTTTAGAATAAACTATTGGTTTTCTCGTGTTATGAATTATTGATCCTGTCTGTGCCCTTCCTTTTGATGACTTTGACAGGCCAGGAGCACTTTTATTTTGTTGGTTTAAAGAAGATCTCAACTACACAGCTGCTCTGTATTACTTATTACAATAAAAAGATCAATTATAAGTCGACGTCTTGCCAAGGGCAGCCAAATGTCCAAAAATGACCCTGGCTGTAGCACTGATTTCTTGCCAGCTTTCTAGGCCCTCTTGTGTCCAGGACTAATAAAATCAGATCACCCTGGTGACAGAGCTATTTTTGCACATTTCTCCCTACTTGTACCCGTAGTTATTGACTCAGCTTTCTTGCCTTTGTCTGCTGGCACTTAGGAGGCTCAGTTTGCTCCATGCCCTGTGCATGACAAGGTTCTTAATGACCCCTCTTGTGTCTGCAGTGGTCGTCTGTGTGATGGGGGAACAAGAAGGGTATTTTCAGCAGACAAAGACAGCCTAAAGCAGCAGCATTCATCCTGAAGGAGAGGTGCTGGAGAGTTGCAAATGAAACAGGCAGACTGCCTCCTTGGACCAAGTAAGCCTGCTCACTCTGACACCAGCCAGTTAGGCTACCCAGTCTAGGGCAGACCCAATCCCGTGCACTGTCTTCGAGCATTTTACTAAAGCACATATAAAAAACTTAAAGTGAAGTCTGAAGTTGTGACTGAGGTCAACTTTTGGAAGGAGTCAAAACAATGTGGAAAAAGGTCATATTTGTACTGCAAAGTGAGAGCAGGAGCCTGCAGGCAGAAAACAATATCTTCCTGTGAAATCTTTGGAATGACAAGACAATCTGAACAGCTTGTGGAGGCCTCATTTGTTGCTTTGTCATTAGAGCTTTACAAAAATATGCACGGATGCCTCAAAACGTACTTGGTGGTCCAGTCTCACTTGGATAAAAATCAGTAGAAGTTGGAAAAGCACAAGATTTTCATGAAAACTGCAAGTCATGATGGTTATAACAACATTTTAAGTTGTGAGTGAAAAACAAGAAAAAAGGGGGGAAAGTACTGTTCATTTCAGTCTGCATGCAAGTCAGGGTTGGGAAACACTGAGCCAGCATTACAAACCAAACCTGGTACCATTCAGCGAGATTAAAGTGTTAAACCTTCAACATCCAGTTCAGTGTCAAAGGATTTCAAAAACTATTATTGTACATAACACTTTGACAGCATTAATATTGGTCCAATTTATTTAAGTTTAATTCAATAGAAAGCAACAGTAACAGAAAATCTTCCAAATTAAGATTATACATACATTTACAGCCTTTTTCTCATGATGTCAGACTGAAATAAAATTATCTAATATAATTTGTTTCAGTGTCATGCACCTATTATAAATATATATAACACAAAATAATAGCCATGTTTGTTTATTTAACTTATAATTTATTTAATATCTACATTTTATATCTGTTAGGATGCACGAGTGTATGACGCCCTCTAGTGTCATTTATGCATCAATGAATGCTGACTGAAGAGAAAATAATCTGAATTTAGAATTAAGTATTAATTTTGTGGTGTTATGAATTATTTACTGTGTCTTTTCTTTTGATAGACTTGACATTTACCTAGGCACATGGCGACTTTTATTTTGGTAGGGTAAGAAAACTCACGTGACAACATGTCATGTGACTGAGTCAGCAAACAGCTCAGTTCCCGAGTGACCGATGATCACGTCTAAGAGCCCGGGGATGTTGCTGCGTGTTTTGTACCTGTTTGCGGTGCTTGACGCGGCGTGTCTGCTGGACACGGGCATGCTCTTCCCCCGGGAGTCTTCCTCCAGGGAGGTGAAGGAGCTGAACGGGCTGTGGAGCTTCAGGGCTGACAAGTCCCCGAACAGGAACCAGGGCTTCGAGAGGGCATGGTATAAAAGTCGGCTGGTAGAGGTGAGCAGGACGGCAGCAGCAGCTCAGCTTGTTTACAGTGAACAGGTGGTGCATTATGTACCCCGTAGTGTGACCGTAATGCCCCAAAATGACCGAGGCCGTACCTATTTTGCATCTTTAATTGGCCGTTGTGCCCTTTAAAGACAGTTCCTTATTTAAAACTACACGGAACACAGCAAACAAACAAACTATCTACTTATGCGTCTGAATTCACCTACTTCCACTTACTTTCAGAGTACATAAGTGCGTTCACACGATCAATTACGGTAAAATGCACTAAAATGAGCAACCGCTGTTACGGTTTAATGAGCGACCGGGTTAACTGGTACCCGTCAGCCCGAATGTGTCTGTGGTTGCCGTGGTTACGACAGGCGCTGAAAACTGTTAGATACGTAGTTGCCTAATTATTTATTTATTTTAACTGACGTTGTAATGTCAAAAAAACTTCCCGTGTCTTTGTTTAATAGCTACGTATTCTCTTCTGGGTTCAGTAGCAGTCGTAACTATGACAACCACGGTCTCCAGTTAACACGGTCGCTCGTTAAACCGCAACACCGGATGGAGTGTGGAACGTTGGAAACTTTTCGCCCTAAAACGGCCGCCATTTTGGCTACATACTTAGCCGACTAGCTACAACAGACTTATTCCAACACTACACTGCCAATTAGTGAACTATGACACTAAGTTTAGTACAAAGAAGTGTACTGACAGTAATGTCCTGATTGAGACATGTCTCCAGTGTCTACATAGTGTTTGGTAACTACAAACATTCATGTGGGTTGCCATTTCTTACCTTCTTGCACATATAATCTGTCCAGCAGCATATCGAGTAGTTACTTTGGTAACTACTGAAAAACATCAGACTATAGACTGTATAAGACGTGGACGTAGTGCCCGTCCACAGATTTCTGGAGCTCTGGCTGCTGCCACCTAGCTTACCCAAAAATGGGCAAAGGTGTGGCATGTGGGTGGAGCTGAATGAAGTCCAGGTACTCAAAGAAGTCACCTGTAATGGCATCCACCTGTTTGTTGTGGAGAAATTGCTGAAGTCAAAGGTCAATGGTGAGGTCAAGAAGGAAGAAAGTGTTCAGGAGCCTCTGATGTCTTATGCTGTATTATTCATTGACACTTGGCCAAGGAGAATTAGAGACACTCTCAAAGTTCATCAGAAGTGCCTGAGTCGATCTCAATGTGCCGAACTCGTGCTGGTGGATCGACTTTAAACCCCAAGATAACACCACAAATACTACACGCCCCAGAATTAGTCAAAGAGAATGTTTTTACCTAAGGAGGTGTTATTGTCAGCATATTCTAGTCTGAAGACAGATTGGAACGTCAATGGCAAGCTATCTGTTATCTCTAGGATAGACGCAATAGGTCTCTTCGACCCTGGCCACCACAGTGTTGAGATAGACTGGCACCTACTGTTCTCAATCAAAGCCAAACAATTAATACTGCCGAGGACCTCAAGGCCCACACGTGACCTTGTGTAACCTAAGGATAGATAATTCCATAACACTGTTAATCAAAGCAGCCACACTCTTTAATTATGCACAACAAGATCATAAGAGTCCAAACAAGTCAATGTATCCAAAGTTCTCGCCCTTAAAAAAAAAACATAACACTGTTAATCAAAGCAGCCACACTCTTTAATTATGCACAACAAGATCATAAGAGTCCAAACAAGTCAATGTATCCAAAGTTCTCGCCCTTAAAAAAAAAACATAACACTGTTAATCAAAGAAGCCACACTCTTTAATTATGCACAACAAGATCATAAGAGTCCAAACAAGTCAATGTATCCAAAGTTCTCGCCCTTAAAAAAAAAACATAACACTGTTAGAAATCAAATATTGTCTTTTCATTGAAGTTTTATTTCCTCTAGACTGGTCCGGTGATCGACATGCCAGTTCCTGCCAGCTACAACGACGTCACACAGGACCCAACGCTGAGAGACTTCACAGGCTGGGTGTGGTATGAGCGTGAGGTGGTCGTGCCTTCCCGCTGGATCACTGATAAAGGAACCAGAGTGGTTCTCAGAGTGGGAAGTGCTCACTATAATTCAATAGTGGTGAGTCTTGCATGGAACTGCCCAATCCTCTCCGGTCAGAATTGGAAAATTGCTGCAGTTTTAAGATACGACACACACCTTTTATACTTGCCTCTTGTAATAATGTGATCAGGCTAATTTGTAATCATTGTCTTTAACTTTTTTCAGTGGCTGAACGGGGTGAAAGTGACGGAGCATAAAGGCGGGCATCTTCCTTTTGAGGCAGAGATAGGCAGTTTAATCCGCGAAGACCCAACGATGCCGTGCAGGATCACCATCGCAGTCAACAACACTCTGAATCTGGACACTCTTCCTCCAGGAAGCATCCAGTACTTGAACGACCCCACCAGGTAACTTCATTCATTTCATTGGATTAAAGCTGCAGTAGGCAACATCTGAACATAGGCACTGCCAAACCTTTGGTGTTGTATCACTTTGCTAAGCCTCTCCTACCAAACGTTAAAGCACAGCAGAAGGAGCCCTCGTCCCAGTATGTTTGTTATATTTAAATCCCTAATTATTCCAGACCTGCAGTAGTGGAGCATAACTAAGCTCATGTACACAATTTTTTGAAGTACTTTTACTTAAGTATTCCCTTTTTTTTTTTTTTTTGCTACTTTATACTACAAACCAGAGGGAAATATTGTACATCCTTCCTGCAAGTGCTATTAGAAGCACTAGGAGGAGCCAGAGGAACCTGATTTGCTTCACAGATTATCTGTCTAAAAGTTACCTATTGTAGTTTAAAAACTTAAAACTTCGATATATCTTAAGCTGTCACTATCCAAATAAAGGCCAAATATTTTCTTTTCAGTTAGTTTAGTCTTTTACAATGTTTGAGAAATATAACCTAAACTGACCCTTCAACTTCATCAGTTTTACTTTAATATAATGGGATAAATTATAAGACTTTATATGCAGCATACTTATGGTTAGAGATGACAATCATCAGTGACACTTCAAATGATCTCAGATCCTTTTAACACCCAACTCATTACTTCATATCCTTCCTCTTCTTACACTACAACTCCTTTCTTTGGTTCTTTAACTTCAACTATTACTGTCTTATAAATATATTTCCATTCACTTTTCTTTATTTGGAGAATCTTTCCTTTTTTTAAATGTGTACCACTGGCAGGGACATTAGGGCTTGGAGCTTTGCAAGCTGGGTGGCAGGCAAAGTGGGTACCTTGGCATGCATAATGCGGGAGGTGGAGCAATACCAACTACATACAGTTTGGCTCACCTCTACACAGAGCGCTGGTTCAGGAACCAAAATCCTGGAGAAGGATTTACCTCTCAGGGGGAGGTACCAGGTGGTGTTGGCAGTTCTTCCTGGGTATCAAGAAGGTCACCTCTATGTAACTGTGAGTCGCTGCGGGGAAGTCACCAAGCAGCAGTTCAGAGTCTCTGGGTGGCATCCTAGAAGAGATTTCAGACTAGCCCATCTGGCATCTGGGAATGTCTCAGGATCCCCCATGAGGAGCTGGAATGCACTGCTGAGGAGAGGGACATCTGGAACACCCCCTGCTAACCCTTCTGCCACCGCGACCCGACCTTAGATAATCGGAAGGAGATGGATGATTATAACTGCCTGTGTGTCAGTGTTAGTGAATATTCAGATAACGTGTACATTTCTTAACAGGTATCCTGATGGTTTCTTTGTGCAAAACTACTACTTTGATTTCTTCAACTATGCCGGCATACATCGCCCTGTACTGCTGTATACTACTCCTAAAGCTTACGTGGATGACATCACTGTGGTGACTGATTTCCTGGATAATACTGGTAAATGAATACACTATAAATAAACCACCAATTCACTTAACTTCAGATCCTCAGTAGCACCAAAGCACTTTATCAAATTTTATTAAGCAAACAGATTGTCTGTGTTTCAGGTATGGTCAAATACGAGGTGTCAGTCCAAGGTGCTGCCAAAGCCACGTTGAAGGTCACTTTGATGGACAAAGACGGCCGCTGTGTGGCCTCCTCCGACGAGACATCTGGAGTACTTAAAGTAGCCGATGTGAATCTGTGGTGGCCGTACTTGATGCATGATAATCCAGCTTATCTTTACTCTATGGAGGTAAGGTGACTTTTTATATAAAGTCTCACATGAGCACAAGCTGGTCTGTTAAAATGATCTGTATGTCAGTAGGCATGAGCCCAACATCTTCTAACTGCACTTAAACATCCAGGTTCGCTTAATGGCAGCCGATGCGAGAGCAACATATGAGGATGTGTATACTCTACCAGTTGGTATCCGCACAGTCAAAGTTACCAACACTCAGTTCCTCATCAACAACAAGCCTTTCTATTTCCATGGAGTCAATAAACATGAGGACTCTGATGTGAGTACCAGGGAAGAAAATCTTTATCATTTAGCTTTGAAGCAACATGAAACTTGGTTAAAAGCTTCTTATGCTTACCTTGTGTTGTAGATTCGAGGTAAAGGCTTGGACTGGCCTCTAATCGTCAAGGACTTTAACTTAATCAAGTGGTTGGGGGCCAACTCTTTCCGCACCAGCCACTACCCCTACGCTGAGGAGATCATGCAGATGTGTGACCGCCATGGCATCGTGGTGATAGATGAGTGCCCGGGGGTGGGCATCAAAGACATGTAAGTGTCACTGCTCACTCTCTGTGACCTTTTGGGTGCGTTTGAGTGGTCAGCAGCGTAAACATCAAAGGACAGACTTGTATGTGGTGCCTACTGACTGTTAAATATGCCACAAAATACTGTATGTAAGAAACTTCACCTTGTTTAAGTCAAGACATTCTTTAATCTGAAAGTCTGCAAAAAAGTAGTCTCATGGAGAGTTGCAAAGCAGTCGCTCACGGCTGATTAGCTTTGATTATCAGCTCTATATGGTAGTTTCCAATAGCTGTGGGCAGTCTGTCATGCTTTAGACAGTGTGGCCGATGTATTTCTACTTCCTGCGTCATACACTACGTAGCCATGAGATTGCTAGGCCCCTAGAGTGGCTGTCCTTTGCAGTCTAATGCTGCATTTTTTAAATATGGTGTCACACTTCATGGCACTTCAGATATTCAAAATGATGTTAATGCATGCAAAAAAAATGTATGTAATGTTATTTTAATCTGTTAGACTGTTTTGTGTTGTTGTGTGGTTTGAGAATGGTTAACCTGAAATGAAAGGTGGTGGATCTGCTGTGATGTGTCTGCTTCTGCCTTGGCGATGTAGTCGCAGTTTTGGAAATGCCTCTCTGGCCCATCACCTGGTGGTCATGGAAGAGCTTGTACGTCGGGACAAGAACCATCCCTCTGTTGTCATGTGGTCAGTAGCCAATGAGCCGGCTGCAGAGATGCCTCCTGCAGGATACTACTTCAAGTGAGTACTGCACGTTTTGTTGAGATGTGATGTGAAGATCATTTATTCATTCACAGACTACTGATTTATCTGTCCTTGTTAAAAATTTGAGGTGTTTAAGTTCAATGTATTTAAGAGATAGACAAGAACTGAGCCACCTGAATGCCCCTGAAAGCTTTAACCTGTTTGTATGTGTCTGTAGGAGAAATACCGGTTTGTTTGTCATGTTTGCATGAGTGGAATGCAGTAAGAGTAGTCATGAAGCTGCCCTGAACATTGACAGCTGGAGTTCAGTAATAGCCTGAGGCGTCAGGAAGACAAATGTTACATACCATATCCAAACATACATATTTACTATAAGTCTTAGGTCTGCTTTGTCACATGAAGTTTGCAAACAGTTTCTGAAAACTTTGAAATGTAATCGCCTAAAGGTGCTTCTCTTTTTTTCTTACAGGACCTTGATAGAACACACCAAAGCTCTGGACCCGACTCGGCCCGTCACTTATATCACAGACAGTAACTATGCCAGAGACAAAGGGGTGAGTTTTTACATGACTCACCTCTGAATCAATAAGAAAAATCTGCACAGCACACACATATAAAATATATATATACAGTATATGATTTGTTTTTGGACAGCTGTAGCTCAGGAGGTAGAGTGGGTCATCAAATTAGATCCATGGACCCACCCCGGCTCCTCCAGTCTGCAAATCATTTCATCTCTCAAAATCTCTCATGTTTAATAACCACCACTGTAAAAAAAACTTCAGAAGAGCATGAACATGTGTGTTACGTGACTACAGCCATCCAGAAGATCCTGACACTGAATGTTCTTGTACATTAACATAACCTTTAGTGAAGCACATATAACACCTGTTGGAAAAACAAGGGAGTCAAAGTTGTGAAGATATCCTGCTGAGCTTCATAGCTTCATCTATGTAAACTCCAAAGCTCTTGTTGACCCAATGTCAAACTAAATTGTTGACATACCTCAGAACTGTTTACATTCCTGTGCTGTGAGGAATATCTGTCAGGGTGTAGTTAGTAGCTTGAAGGTACTGATTAGTTGGTGGCTGCAGGTAGTCAGTGATTGTAAAGGACTTGGTTATATTATTACATCTTTCATCTTTTGTCTCTAGGCTCCCTACGTGGATGTAATCTGTGTAAACAGTTACTTCTCCTGGTACCATGACCCAGGCCACATCGAGGTAATCCCCATCCAGCTCAACACTCAGTTTGAGAACTGGTATGGAAAGTATCAGAAACCCATCATCCAGAGCGAATACGGAGCAGACGCTGTGCCAGGGCTTCACAGCGTGAGCATTCACACACATACACATCACATTTTTAGATATACATATATCTGTATATATTCAACACACTTATAAATACATCGATGCTGGAGCTGTCTTTTCACTCTCTAGGACCCACCCATGATGTTTACCGAGGAGTACCAGAATGTCGTCCTGGAGAGCTACCACAACGTGTTCGACCAGAAGAGAAAGCAGTATGTCATCGGTGAACTCATCTGGAACTTTGCCGACTTTATGACTGCACAAGGTACTATAGCTGTCAATCAAAACAACCTGCAGAGCCACAAGTGCTGTCATTTTCTATCTCAGAATAGATTGTGGTGTTTATTTCCCCCCCATGACTACAGTATGTTTAGGGTTCTGTTGGATTAAACTGACGTTCAATATGCACATTACAGTTAGAAAATACTGCTCACGCTGCAGAAAACACCTGATACTGCAAGGAGACTACAAGCAGACCCTGTGGAGGGACTTTATTGGGGCTGACTGTCATATAACCTGCATGCTGACACTCATTTCCTCATACTGCTGTGTAGGAGTCATGCAGAATATTAATTCATGCTCCACGACTCCACAGGGAGGACTGACAGTAGGTTATGTGCACAGGTATACCATCAAGTCGAGACCTGTTCTAGAGAGTAGGAAAGTAACTGGTACTGACAGCAAATATTGAAGTTTAGAGATTTGGTTCACCTGCAAAATGACACTGAAATAGACGCAAGCCTTTCCTCTGTTGTTGCGCTCTGTGACAAGTTTCTTGTTCATCTCTTTTGTGTCTGCAGGGATCACCCGCGTGGTAGGGAACAAGAAGGGTATTTTCAGCAGACAAAGGCAGCCTAAATCTGCAGCACTCATCCTGAAGGAGAGGTACTGGAGACTGGCAAATGCAACAGGCAGACTGCCTCCTTGGGCCAAGTATCCCTGCTCACTCTGACACCAACCAGTTGGGTCACCAAGTCCAGGATGGACTCAATCCCATGTGAACATTGTGTCTCTTGGAAAATGCTGGTAAAATTCAGTCAGTTTCTTGAGGCAGTTTACTAAAGCACATATAGAATAAAGCTTTGAAAAACAAATGTCAAACAAATGAAACCATAATTTAGCTGTGCTATTGTTGTGGTTTGCAATATGAACAATTCTGTTAATCTGCAACATTTTCAGAACATAAAAGCAACTTTTAATGCTGCTAAAATCAGCCTCGAGTGCCTGATCAATGGTGTAATTCACATTTTATGATTACCAGTGCAGCCCCTGTTCGAGGTGTGCCCATTCAAATTAATAGTTCCTAGAAATGGTGCTTGCAGCATTGTTAGGATGTTCAGAGCCAATCATGGCCAATCATAACCTGTCCAGACAGATTAACAGTATGGCTGCTTGCACTTCTCAAGACCTGCTCATCCAGTCGACTTCACACTCAACACTGCCCTACTTTAAGTCCTCAGCAATAAACCAGCCAAGTGTGAGGTCGATTGGATGAACGGTGTCGAGAAAATCAAATTAAACGGTTATATATGCATACATACAGTTACATTCCTTCAAAACGGTGGATCAGGATCTAAACACAAATGGGGGGTGACATGTATGAATAGATTTGTCTGGACCCACACAAAAGCAAATGTAGACAGATGTGTATTCCCTCCTTTAAAGAATTGCAATATATTTTCCTTTCGATACACCTGAGTGAGTGTTTTTAAATGAGTGCATATTCAGTGTTTTAGCAGATGGATGTAACAACTGTGTTGGAGTCATCTGTTATTTCTGTGTATTGTGCAGCCAGCGTGACTGTTGAATGTGAATCTCAATGCTGGATCTGATCATAAAGTGTTTTTATTTTTTATATGTGAATCCCAAGAGAGAATGGTTACTCTGAATCTGAATGAACGATATCAAGTTATTAAAGACAAAACATGAAAACATGCACTCAATAAGCTTCTTTTCTCAAAACATTCCCAACATTTGACATAACTTTTGTTTCGAGTCACTGACTGCTTACAAAATCAGTGACTTTGCTCATAATTTCCTCACCGCTGGACAAACACTGAATATTTAGATTCCTGTCCAACAAACAGTATCTACAGTAGCAGTATTGTTTACACAATTCTTTCACAACTGGAGATGAATGCATCAGTGAGCACAGTGTTCTTTGAACCACTTCATTAATACTGAATCTGTATATACTGACTTGATTAAATCCACATTCAATACTTTTTCTTTGTCCTGGTTAAGGTTCGCTCAGCAACTGGAGAGATACTGCATCCAGTATCGATGTCGGTTATTGAATTTGAATCCTCCCAAATTCTTAAGTCACTTATTATGTTTCACTTAGTGGTTTGTGTTTCAGGGAAGAATTAACAGCATATGTAAATGTTACAACAAGAGCACAAGTGATACTCAAAGCACTAAAACCCAACCACTGCTATCTTGGTTAATAAAAAAACATAAAATGTTGATGAGTCTTGATAGATTGAGCCTAAAGTGGACTTTAAACACTGGATGTGGTTGTTTACAAGATGGACTTCCAATCTATCCTTATAGGTTTGACACCTGTCAGTGAAACCGGATAAAAATAATCAGTAACCTGTGTCACATTTTTCTAACAAGCGTAGCTCCATCTTGTCCTAGCGTAGCATGTGACAGGACAAGATAGGCTGGGTTGGAGGTCCTACAGTCACTGACTCAATGTAAAATAGGGATAGGTCATCGGGTCGTAGGTTTCAGGTGTTCAGCTTTGTCCTTTGCCATATTTTGCCTAAAATAATGTACACCACAACTGGTCTTCCTGAGCAAACCAACCTCATCACCACCAACCATAAATCTATCATAATTTAACACGTAATCGTTTCATGTTTCAAAATAAATTTCAGAACACTTCATTCTGTACAAAGATTGACAAAATTAGACTGTTTCTACTATGGAAGTGTAATAATTCATAGCTTCAGTACCCCTTTAACAACTTGGAGTCAGACCAAACATTTAAACTGCAATTAGACCTCAACCTTAACAGCCAGGTTCATAATAATTTAAGTTCATAATTATAAGTCTTTTTAAAAAGACTTAAAAGGTCCAGAGTTTAATATAACTTTGTCCCCCATGTTGAGCCACCAAATTGTACACACTGCTCCTTTAAAGTTGAATCATGAACGTCATGAACAGTAAAACAGTTTTAAACTTTCTGTAATCACTCCTTCTGTGGACGGCTTGGGGGGAACAAAACATACAGTCCTCTACGCAAAAATAGTTTAAAAAGTTTATCTTAAGGGAACAAGTCTTAAAATTCCAGTGGGAATCTTGTCATGGATGGGGATGTCATGTGGATTTCGTCCTCCCTCAGTGGAAGCTCATCAGGAAGCGATGAACAAAACAAAACGCCTAAATTTAGCAGTGATCCTGTTTCAACTTTTAAACATTTAATCTAATAAAAATAACTTAAAATGACAGTTTCAGAGGGAATGTTTTAATGGTAGATCATTTCCACATGACAATGACACAATTAAAAATGTTCTCATGTCAACCTTTTTCCACAGTTTTCCCTTAAAGTAAGCTGGATTTTAAACCGATTATTTTTTTTGCACCCTCCTACCATTCATGTAACACTTTTCCATGTAAGAAAATACAGCATTTTAAAACATATTTGGCAATACAGAAGCAAACCCAGTAAGTTTTCCTCCACAAAGAAATGTAATAAACATTTTTATGCTGACACATGGATTCCTAGCCCTCCAACCCCTCAACTTTTTTTTTTTTTAACTAAAATAACCCAGAATGTTAACAGTCTATACAGCTAAAGGGCACAATTAATGATGAAAAAGAACATTACAATCATGTAGTTTAAACAGAGTGTATTCTTCGCTAACAAACGTCCTAACTAGACAAAATAAAGGTAATAATATAGTGGAGTTCAGGAAGGAAAAGAAAAGGAGTGACCGATAGTTTGACAGGGCATTTTGTCTGGCAATTTCTGAGTGTGGATCTTTGCACCGATACACCATATCAAATCTTTGGGAATTACCAATTTATCAGATTACATCTTAAGGAAAGGCAAGCAGAAGTGCCTGTTACAGTTACCATTCTTCGTTTTACAAGGCTATTACTGTTGCTCGTCTTTGGCTCAAGGCCTAGTGATCAAACAGAAGGCACTTTTGTTGGCATTTGTGATGCAACTAACATGGCAGTTATACCTCAGGGCCTAAATGAATATTAATGAGAATGCAGTAATCGATCAATTTGACCTTTTTTGTTTTTTTGTTGTTTTTTTAAATCATCACGCGACATGGTGAGCCAAAGACTTTCTGACTCAACATCCAAATTCCTTTACCCATTTTTCTTTCTTTTAAAGTAACTGCACACAGTGCTAGTGTAACAGGCTTGCATATGACTGGAATCATGAACAGAATAATGGGCTACCTACATGTGCACTTGTCAGTTCTGTAGTTGATCTACGTGGGACCCCAAAAAAACTAGCAAGTTATGCCAGACTTCACTAAATTAAAATAACAAAATTTGACCTGTCCAAGTGAATCCATAGGAGACTTGTCTTACATGTGAGTGCACAGGCATTCCCAGAAAAAGGACATGAACAGTGTTGTTGTGAAATGAATAAGAAACCTGATCTAAGCTCGACAAGGCAATACTGTATAGGGAAGATCTCGATGACTCGCTAAGAGATGCCGCAACATTTAAAATCATCAAAACTGCTGCACGCATGTTTACTACCAATCATGTTGAAGTAATAGAACTGCCAACCATTTTCCAAAGCAAACCGTCGTGTTTACATGAGCTTCCGTCTTTGAAATTTGCTTTAAAAAAAAGGAAACAGATTTTAGATTTCACAGGTTTTGGGGCGTTCTACTAAACAAAACTTTCGTAAAGCTTTTTGTGTCTCCAGATGGAGTTGTGTGAAGTGCTTCAGTTGGGGCTAAAGACTACAAAGTTCCTCTATGGCACGCTCCTCGTCTCTGCATAAGGCCAGCTACATTAGCTGCTACTCGCATAACAAGCCAGAATCTCAGACCGAACTGTCAGCGGTAGAGTTGCATTATGGACAATGTAGGCGCCAGAAGGTAGAGCAAATCTCTAGTTTTACTTCATGACTTTGAATAGATGTTTCAGAAGTGTAGTGCTGACTCTGTGGATTACTCTTAAGGTAGGTAACTCAAGTCTAGATTTGACAAGCAGGCTGCATCACATGATACTTGAAAGGACAAATATTGACATAGTTAACAGTGTATATTATTCTCACAGTGAAGGAAGAACTATTTTAAAATATAACACACTTTGGTATGCTTTGGAAAATGTGTAACAGCGATGTAACACAGCCTAAATATGATAAGTAGTAAATGTTACAACATGCATGAACAAACAACTTCCTGAAAAACAAACAAACAAAAAAAAAAAAACATAATTTCCGTTTTCATACATAGCCGATGACTTCATGTTACCACAGGAAGCACCTTACTGCCATCGTCACCCCACATATAAAAAGAAAACCAAAAAAAAAAAAAACGCCATGGAGGACTGTAGTAACTGTGACGGGGGCATGGAAACTAGCAGTGATGGAAACTATTAACAAGCTGGTTTAAACACCACAGATGACTCACATTATTACAGTTATTACTACTACATCTTCGACAGTGTGTGTGCAAGATTGTCCGACGGCCAACATATGCTTAAAGCCAGGAGATAGTGTACCATGCATCTGACATTAGGATGCTTTAAAATCGGTGGGTTCTGGATGGAAAAAGAGACAAACGGTCAGACTCAGTCGCTGATCTGAGCTGACAATACTGTGGGTTTCTGGCAAAGCCAAGCTGCGAGCAGTGGCTGCTTCACCCCCCGCCCCATGCTGTGATCTGTCTCTGTATGAACTATGTTAGATCGACCATTTAATGAGAAGCTTCAGTGTTTGCAAACCATCAGCATCCTGGATAAATCTCCCACAATCTTCCACATATGGCTTAACATACTGTTTTGTTTTCTTACAGAATCGTACACCTTGTCCAACAAAGCGTCACATCCCTCCAAGTTTTGTTCACATCCTGCAAATGAACCGTAACTCAGCTTGGCAAGATCACTGTTACCGTTCAATTGACATCAAATTTATACAGGCTGGACAGTGAACAAAACCAAACAAACAAAACAAAAAAAAAGCCAGATGAGCAATTAATGCAAATGAAAACAGCAAAGAGAAGAGATGCTTCTGTCACCGGGCCACTCTTACCCCTTGAGCAGACGATCACAGTGTAGCAGCCTTTTGCTACCTCATGAGACTCTTATTAGGGAGGGAGAAACACTTCACTGGTATCTTTAATTTACAAAACTGTGATCATAAAAATAAAGCCTTGGACCTGTGACAATAAAACAACGAGCAAAACTGGTGTTAACATGACATTTACCCCCCTGCCCATCCGCCTCCTCCACCCCACACCCAAAAACATTTTTTTTAAAAAGAAAAAGAAAGAAAGGTAATTCACCTTAACACTCCTTTAGGCACATAAGTCTTTATGGATCCCACTTGAGTGGTGGTCAGGAATGCTCTTCACAGAATAAACAAACCAAGAAAAAAAAAAAAAAAGTGAGGGTGCCTTTTTACGCAAACTTGGTCAAAAGAAGCGATAGCTCTGTTTTAAAAGACTTGTGTTGGTGGCTTTTCGGGTGAAACAATAACCACTTACAACAAAGAAATCCACACGACTCTGAACTGCATGCCTGACCAGGATTTTACAGGACGGAAGATGCCCCACCCCAAGCAACATCTTCAGACTTCCTCCACCTAAAAACTGTGACCTTGATCATCTCTCCTGTTTTTTTTGTGTTTTTTTTAAAGGTTTTTTTGGTGTGTTTTTTTTTTGTTTTTTTAATTGTTGTTTTCTCCTTAAAGGTTTGTGTCAACACTAAAATCACAATCTAGCCTGGAATATTGCTCAGCAGCTATTTACAGAATTGCAAAACAAACAATCTGACTGATCTACACACAATATCTCACATTGTCCTGTGTTTTATTCTTAGTGGTCCTCTTCAAAAAAAAAAAAAAAAAAGTAACATACTACAAAGTGTAAACATGGAAAAAAAAAAACCCTATCTTGTATAAATGTTAATCATCCTGCCCGCCCGCCCTAACCGCCTTGACAAAGAACCGTACCTGCACGATGACCTAATGAGTGTTTTCTATATTTTTGGAAACCGTTATTCGGCCCCGAACTTTTAGTGCAGATCTGCTGTGCAGTATTAGGACCTTTCTAACCATTTCAAGTAAACCCCCCCTCTTTATTTTTTTAAAATGTCCCGTTTCTCTTCCACGCTGCGATCCGTTTTTGTTCAAAAGAGAACTGTCCTCCGTCGTTCTGTATTGTGGCGTTCTGCTTCTGCTTGCTCAGGTTGAAGTGTTTCCCCCACGCGCATATAGCCAGCCCCTTCCTTTAAGTGAGTACAATGTTAAACAAGTAAGAAAAAAAAGAAATTAAAAGGAAAAAAAAAAAATCATCTGTCACTTACAAATCCTTCCGTGTTTGCAACATTGAGATGTCAGGCCCAACATTTAAGTTAAATTTCTTCATTTTTTTTGAACACACAGCAGAATAAACATTGTTTGGAAGCAAGGTCTCCTGGTGGCAAGTCAAAAGTTCAGAGGTCACATTTCTTTTTCTTTTTTTGTTGTTGTTGTTGTTGTTGTCGTTTGTTTGTTTGTTGTATTTTTCTTGCCGTTTCTCGACAGCTTTAGTCCTGCTTGGCCTGAAGCTGCTGCTTCCAGGCCTCATTCAAGTAAACCAGTCGCTTGTAGTTGAGAATAAAGAGAATGAAGTTCAGCGCATATGTGGTGATGCAGATGATGCAGAAGTCCTTTAGGACAAAGTAGAGGATGTAGCCCAGGTAGAGCGAACCCACCACCGACAAGATGGATGTCGTCATGAGAATAAGGGCGGCCATTGCACTCACAGTCATTCCTACGGCGAGAAACACAAACTAAAGCTTAGACAGATAACACACACACAAGAAACCTGATGAGTCTGCCCTTTCCTCTGAGCGTTCAGCCTCAGACAGTTCTCTATTTATGTCACCAGCATCCTCGTGATGACGCTGAATAGTCATATTATTCTGTTGTCACATGAGGTGTAGTCATAGTTCTAGGTTAAGGTGAAGGTGAAGCAACTTTTTTTTTGGTAACAATTATTGCTAATCTACAGATGAGGATCCTATTTTGGTACCTTCATGTCATTTGGCCGGTCTTCCCTTACAATGTGATCTACACTATATTTAATACAACCCAGGATTTATCCATTATTCCAAAGAATGCTGGCTGTTTAATACATTTGCCCTGGTTTCTCTTGCCACCTAAACACTTCCTGGCCAAAACCCCTCTGGGTACATCTCCGTCATGGACACAACACTATTTTAATGTGTTCTCCACGCAACTTTAAACACCACCAGGAGCGTTTCAGAAGCGTTTTGCCCGCCAGACTTTGCTAACTTGCTCAGATTTGGTCATTTTTCTGGTTTACGTGCTTCTAAATATGTAAATATTTAAATTAAATTGTTTCCATTTTGGCTGTTTTACAATCAGAGGTTTGCACAGGGTGTTTTATTTTGAAAGTCGACTGGATTCTCTATGCCGTTTCTGTGTCGACAGAGCTGAGCAGAGACCCGTTTCTGGGACGCTTCTGAACCGGACCACAGCGCAAGTTTGAAACATTGACTAGAACAGCCACGACTGGCTCCGGCAGTCGTGGTGCACACATATCGTTTTCGTAACCGCTGGAATTTGGCTGTTAGCTGTTGGCAAAATTCCCAGCTAAACTCTTCCTGGTTTCTCGCACGCGTTTGGCATCAATAAAACTGCATATCTGAGAGCTGTGACGGGTGTGGGGGTGTTTGGTTTTCAAATCAGTACTGTTTAATTAGAATCATCAAACTTAATTATCTCATTAATCACATAAACAAACTGCTGGCATGCCTACGGTGCAGTGGTGGAAAGTAGATTTACTCAAATACTGTAATGTATTCATTCATCCTTCTAAGGATAGATGATACGACTATATAATACCATGACATGAGATAAATTTGTCAATAAAGATTTTATGTTTACGTCCTTGTGGGTGTATTAAACCATCATGGTTAATGTTACAAATCAATGAGCATGACTGCTTTATGGACTTATTGTATTTTTGTTTCTATTCTTGCATTAATGTGATGAAGTACTTTGATTTTCAGGTCTTTTATTTGCTGGATTATCCAAATATCTAATCTATTAACACTTTCTATCCTCTTCATAACTCTAGATTACAATAAAGGGAAAATATAATGGGACAAGCCACAACTATAGCATTAATTTCATGTGGAAACATCTGAGTCTACAGCAGTCACATGCTGTATGCTGGCATTAATCAGCTACTAAAGCCTTAGTTGTGCAGATTCTGGACTCATGCCTACTCACAAATATTGGACGGTCCAAGACTGCGAGAATAATGAAAGTTCTCAAACTGAGTAGTCTTGCCTTTAATATGGAAATCTTGAGCCGCTGTAGCAGTTTGGCGTAACTGGGCTGCTATTGTGTTAGTCAAACGAGTGGTTACTGCTGTGGCTAAAAGGACCTCTTGTTCTGTGCCAGCGCCAGGTGGCCAAGCGAGCCTACAGGCCACTCGGCGGGCAAACATGTCAAACCAGCATGACTGAGTCAGCAACACCAATAATGTACTGTAGGGGAGGAAAATGTGACTGTGAATATCACCAAAGGGGGGAAAGTAAAGCTTCAAGTTAAGACAAGTTACCTTGTGATCTGAACGGTTGGAGCCAAAATGAGACAGCAGTAATAAGAGTCAAACTTTAACGAATCTGATAACACGTGAGTCAGTATTAGTCAAATATAGCCATGACAGGCAAAGTGTTGAGTCAGCCCTGCTTGACCAGATAACTCTGAATACATTGACATCTTACCTAGTAGAAGCTGAAAGGCATAAAACACGATCCCGTAGACACTGTTGGGTTGGTTCAGTGCGCTGTCGTTTCCAAAGATTGAGCCCAAGAGTCCAAATCCTCGACCCCACCTACAAGAAAAAAAAAAAAAAGAACACACACACAAAACATCCAGTTATAACTTTATTTCAGAGAAAACTGTGGGAAACTGGATCACAGCTGAGCACTATGAAAACCCGATGAGTCACACTAAAGATAAAAAAAACAAAAAAGTACACAGCGCTCAGGTCTTTACAGTGTTTGTTTTCCTGTTTCCTCGTAAACCTGACGTACGAGTTGAGTGAGTTTTTTGTTTTTCCCTCGATTCATCTGAATATTCTCTCGACTTGTCAAAACAGTTAAGAATGTCGTGCCGTCTTCAAACAGTCCAAAATAACAGCTGACGATCAGCTAATCAATTCATTGACAAAATCCATCTGGACTTATGCATGTGACAGATGAGAGCCTGTTCGAACAAACCCCTGTATCGAGTTTGATTTTAAGACCCCCTGAAGTCAAGAGGATCACATTTAATTTGTCTGATCTTCTTTGGCACAATCATCGGTGCTGCCCACCTGTTAATACCAGTCTGTTGTTCACTACTATCTTTAAACCTGTGCGACACATCAGGTCTCGTTCCAGTTGGTGCCCTAGTAAAAAACTGAAGCCGCTGACCTGCTGTGAAGTTGGAGGTTTATGAGATTATGTTTAAATTTTAACATCGTTTTTACGTGCCGATAAAATTCTTTCGACATCCAGCACACTGAAAGACAAGATAGATGAACGTTCAGTACAAGTTTCACTGAGTGGGAACGTTCAACGTGTTCAACATGTTCAGTAAACAGCACTTTTTTTCACAGACCCTCTGCTCTAAAGTGCCAGGAGGAAATTTAAAGTTGTTCATGTCTCATTCATGTCTATACAGCAGGAGTACAGAGCCCAGACATTTGTTTGCTTACTCCTCATTTACCACATGCATAGTCGGAAGTATTTTTTGAAGAACGGCAGTAAGAATTAGGGATGATACAAGCTTAAAAGCCTCCGTGTGAGCAAGTATGTCACTCTTTTGAACCACTTTCTTGGTCTGCAATCGCACTTTGTTGCAGCTTATTCTCCTTGCATATAATAAAAAAAAAATACCACATTGCTGACAGTCATGCTTTCCAATAATTTCTCTACCACAGGCACATTCTGGCTTGTGTTTTTAGACCTTATCTTACTGTATAAGCATTCGCACAAAACAGGCGGTTCAACATACTTAAATACGGTAAGCTGCATCGCCAAATATAGAGTATTCTCGCCTTATCTCAGAGCCCTTGATGTCACTGTTTACACTGAAATAGTATCTTGCTAGGATTCTTTATTTGGGTGGGAAGACGATGACAAAAGTGAGACCGTCCCCGGACAATTCACTCACTCATCTTACAAATATGTGTTGCCTCCAAGGCAGGTTGCATTCCAGTTATGCTGTGAGTGTTTGGTTCAGGCCCTGCAAGGAGACTCTGTCAATCATTCAGTCAGATTCAATAGGTGGGGGGGTTAACTTTGACTAGGAGTTGAATGCACACAGTTAAAGGTGGTGTGACTGCTTCACGGGAATAGGTTTGAGTAAAGCATGAAGCGATGAACTGTAGCAGCAGTTTTCTGTGTGGATAAACCAATGTAGCTATCTGTTCATCTGGTAATAATGTGTGACTGTGACCACAGCATTGAAACTTCAAGGTAGCAAACAGCATTACCTCTCTGACTGACCTCTGGAGCTCTGTTGTAGGTATGTAGGGTGGACTGACTGACTGACTGGTTGACATTAGCACGGCGGCTAATGACAGCAGCGTGACAGCTAACAGAGCGCTAACTATTAGGTTTTTTAAAAAGAAAGTTAGCCGAAATTATCAACAACAAGCCGGTTAACCAGCAGATAATAAACACAGTTTAAGTCGCCGGAATGAATGGGTTCACCCGGCTACAGCAACAACAACAACAACAACACAACAATAACGCCTAACTGAAGCAAGCTACCGTCAACTTCACTGCTAAAGTTGACCGTTACAGATGTGACCACTTAACGGCCAGTTAACGTTACTAACGGCCGCTTTTGGAACGCCAACGGCCGGCTAACGGTCAACAAAGTGCAACGTTAACCAACGGCTAGCGGTTAGCGAGGGAAGTTAGCATCGCCGAGCTAAAAGCTATTCATGTGCTTATTGAATGATAAAGCTAAAAGTTAACTTCTTTTTTTTTTTCTCCTCCTCAAGAGAAATGTTTATTTAACGAACAAGACAAGCCATAGCAAGCGCAACCAGTCCGTTAAGAGTTTGGTTAAGTGAGAGGAGGCTTCAGAGAGGAAGCCGGTGGATGTTAGCGGGGTGCGTTTGACAGTTTGAACCGCGCAGCCCTTCCCCGGATCCGCCACAATAGCAGCCCCGGCTCCCATTGAGCGCTCTTTGCTGAATTCAAATTACCTTGAGCTGAACACTTTCGAGCAGCTGATGGAGCTGCTGACGTCGCACATAGCCTTGTAACTCGGATCCCGAGCCTTTTCCCTCTCGACGTGAAAGGCATATAAAGACAGCAGTATGCCCAGCAGGCAGACGAGGAGCCGGGCTATTCTCTCCCACCGAGGGGTGGACACTCTCAGGACGGGCGCCGCCATCACTCTCTGGCCTAGCTGGAGACACGCATACATACGCAGCGAGTTCGCCTGTGAGACGGAGCGGCGACGTGGAAAAGCGTCAAGACGTGCCACACCGTCAGGGGGCGGGACGCCGAGCGCCGAGCCGGGGGACAAAAACAGTACAGCGGTACCGGAACCACCGGAACACCGACCATGGACCTCTGTATGCGGACACACTTTAAACATTTCATATTATTATTATTATTATTATTATTATTATTATTGTTGTTGTTGTTTATTTGTTAATTAATTAAATTGGCTATTCTTATTATATTAATATTATTTTTCTTCTTGAACTTTTTTAACTATTTAATTTCCGTGATCTCTTTTAATCAATTATTATTATGTATGACTACATATTAAATTTTTCTTAGTCAGCTACCCTCAGTTGGTTCTTAGTCTTCCTTCTTCTCTGTCATGTATTCTTAGTGACTATTTCTTATCTTTTTCTTCTTCGTTTTCATTGATTTCGCTTTTCATTCTTCTCATTCTTGTCTTATTAATTCTTATTGTTGTTCTTCTCTTTTTTCTTAAATTATTCCTCTTATTCCTGTCATCTTTTGCTTGTGCTTTAGTCTTCTTCCTCCACCACTTCATGTCGTACCTTATCTTCTTAATTCTTATATTTTATTCTCCTTTCTCTTTCTTCTTCCTTCTTCTTATTACTTCTCTTCTTCCTTCTCCCTTCTTTATTCGTACGTCTCTTCTTCTTCTTCGCATTCTAGGAATGAGGGACCCAAGTGGAAGGTGAGGTTACAGGGAGAGAGATATAAAGAAGGTGGAGGATTTTAAGTATTTAGGGTCAACAGTCACAAACAATGGGAGAGTGTGGAAAGAGGATGGAAGAAGCGTGTTGCAGGCGTTGGAACGGGTGGAGAATTGGGTCAGAAGAGTTTCAGCTAAAATGAAAGGAAAGGTACAAAACTTGGTGAGACCACGAGTTTTGTTTAGTCTAGAGACAGTCCACTGAGGAAAAAGACAGGAGGCAGAGCTGGAGTAGCAGAGATAGAAGATGCTGAGGTTCCTTTTGGAGTGACCAGGATGGAATAGATCAGGAAGAGTTACACCAGAGGGACAGCACATGTTAGAGGTTTTGGAGATAATCAGGAGAGGCCGGACTGAGATGGTCGGACATGTCCAGACGAGAGATAGTGAATATATTGGTAGAAGGATGCTGAGTTTTTGAACTGCAGACAGGAGGAGGCCTAGAGGAAGACAAAGAGGAGGTTTATGGATGCAGTGAAAGAGAAATGAAGGTAGTTTTGGTGTGAGAGAAGAGGATGCAGAAGACAGGTTAGATGGAGGCAATGGATTCGCTGTCGCACCCCTGAAGGGAAAAGCCGAAGGAGAAAAAAAAGAAGAAGAAGATTGTATTAATTATTATTATTATGATTATTATTATTATTATTATTATATTATCATCAAATTAATTGACATAATAGTTTAAAATATACATAATACATACAAATAGTATAGATACTATAATAATAGATATGAATAATACAAATTAAATAACCTCACCTGATGAAAGCACAATTTATTATTATTATTATTATTATATATTATTAGTTGTTATTATTATTAGTTAATTATTATGTATTAAATTATTAGGTATTATTACGTTATTTGATAGTACCAGTAGTACATTAGAGTAATAGTAAGTACATGTTGTTGTTGTCATTGCTATTATATAACTGTAGTGGCTGTTGTGTATAATAATAATATCTTGCACTATATTTTTATTTGATTATTTTTTATATTTTGCACAGATAGAGCTACATGTTCTTCTTTCTTTTATATTTTATATCTATACTTTTATATTATATTTAGACTTTAGCCACTTAAACGTATCTACATCATGTCGGTTTGTGTTGTAATAAATCTAACTGTGGCTGTAACATTTGAGTATATATATTGTTTATTACCATAATTACTTGCCATAACTTCAGTCACTAAAGGTCCTTAAACTTATTTTCTCACAAAATAATGGCGCCTTAGCAACATTATTATTACAACCACTTTAATTTCCAATTGATTTCAATATACAATTTCACATTAGGTACACTTGTACAATCCAATGTGATCCAACACAACAACTCTGCATTAAATTCTACTTTTACAAAGCTGATCATGTTTCAGTTTCTGTTGACACTGTCACAGAGGTATTAATTTAACTATCATGTTCACTATTGAGGTTGCAATTTGCAGTAGTGTTAAATAGACTGCATTATATTGTTTCTAATATTATGGCCCTTTCATGAATGTAAATGTGGTTGGCAAAATATTAGAAAGACCCTTTAACATAATGCTCTTCTCTGATATATTATATTGACATAATAGATCATGAATAAACATAATACATGCAAATAGTAATAGATATGCATAATAAGGTACATAATACAAACTAGATTTTAGTGCACAAGTTATTGTACAAAGTTTCATGTATATTTTGCACAGATATGGCTCTATGTTCTTCCTTCTCTTAGACTTTTAATTTATTTATACAGTACTGTAGCCACTTAAACTTATCTAGCATATGCCTATACCTTCTATCTTTTAAGACATATATATTTATACGTATTTACATCATCCATCATTAAACCTCCAAGTATTACTCTCAGTTTTACAATTTTTAAGAAATAGAAGCTGTTATTCCTTGTTGTTGTTGTTATAGCCTATACATTGTATATTAACAAAATTACTTATCATAAATTCCTTTGAAATTCACTTAAGATGAACCAGAACTTATTTTCTCACAAAGTAATGGCACCTTAGCAACATCATTATTACAACAACTTTAATTCCCAACATTAATTTGATATAAACACACTTGTTTAAAATACAACTAAAACATAGTATATGTTTTAGTTGGTATAAGTTTTTTTTTATAATATTACAGTAAAATTATATTGTTGATTTCACCTCAAAAGTTGGCATTTTGTTCAGTATTTTACCATCAAAAGAAACACTCACACGAATGCTGTATAAAATAAACGTTTTTCCATTAAATATGACAGTGTTTTGACTACATTCCTACTTTATTCACTATAAATCCTCTTAACCTGCAGTATAAACAAAGGCTTTACCATGAAATATGACTTGTGTTTTGAACATTTCCTCACGTGACACGAGCCGCGGTCACGTGACTCCGTGTATATAAACACAGGGTGACATCACCTGTTTACTTCTCTCTCTCACACTCATCTGGTGTATAAAAAAAAACCCAAAACAGCTGTGATCGGTCTCCAAATGGCGACAGACATGGAAAGATTCGTCTCCTTCGAGGAGGCATACTACGACCAGTACGACTACTACAACCTGCTCGAGTACTCGTGTCACGCCTGTGGCAAAGGCAGGAGCAAGAGGGAGATCGAGCTGAACACGAACCGCCATTGCCCCGCAGGACACGAGAGGAAGATAGCGGAGAAATTTCACAACAGCGAGATGAAGCGCAGGAGAACCAAGAGCGCGTCGTCTTGATGTGTCTTTTCCTTCGATGTTTACAGGTGACAAAGTGTCCTCAAATCCAGGGAGCCAATAATTGAAACCTTTTTTTTTTTTTTTTTTTTTTTTTTACTATTTACATAACGACATCCTGCAGATTAGTCAAGCCCATAAATATGAATGTTGCAACAACGCCTTCTTTTGTCAGGCACAGTCAGGTTGGTGCTTGAAAATTCAGGTTTGCTTTGCCTATTATAGGTAGAAACCTATCAGCCATATCAGCCAAGCCTTTTTTTTTACAGCTCCTCTTTGTATCCTGGTAGAAAAAAAGCCATTTCCTCATTTTTTGCACAGGCGGATGCCTTTAGAGCATTTGGCACTATAATTCAGGCCAGTACAGTGCAAGGAAAAAGAGCTGAAAGCAAACAAGCAATCGATCTATTAATCAATCAGTAAACCCACAAAAATTCATTGTTGACATTGTTTTATTGATTGGTTCCAGCTTCCCAAGTGTGGAAATGTACTGTTTTTCCTGTTGTGCATCACCGTAAGCTGAATATCTGTCACTTTCAGACTGCTGGTCACACATATTTGATTATTTCCTGACATTTAATAGGAGAAAATGAGATGCGGTTGCAAGAAAATGACCTTTTAGTTGCAGGATATGTGATCTGTTATGACCTTTTCTTGTCTTTTTTCCCCCCACACACAGATCCTGATACGAGTTGGATTTCCGATGTTGACTGTGGCCAAGCGTCTCTGCCTCCTCCCCCTTTCCAGTGAATGGAGCACTGTGACAGCAGGAATATGTCCTTCGATCAGACATGAAACAGCTCTCCATTCCCGTATGCTACCCTGTAACAAGACCTCCAACTCTTGAGTTACAGCTGTGCAAGAATAGTTTATGTTGAGCTATATAGGTTAGCGGTGTGTGTGTGCTTGATAAACATAAATAAATATAGTCATTTATGTTGGTGCTTAAGATATGATTCTGTATTTTGATTCAATAAAAACTGTTAACTAAACCACCGTGTACTGTTTTTTTTTATGTTGCTCATAACTGATAATAAAAGTTATTTTGTTTTTATAGTTTATATAAAAGCAGATCACTCCATCCCTCCTTAGTGGATCAGCGGACCTTCCTACTCTCTACATACAAACCCTGCAGTTTACTTTTTGTATCCCAGACGAGTGGCCATCACATCCAGACACCAAGGCCAAACCACAGTGCTTTTTAAAATGCTCAACGTAATGTGCATTTTTAAATTGTACAATGTGGTTTTACTGCTATGAGCAATGTGAGGTTTCAGAGATCAGAATCAAAAAATGTTTTATTGCCAAGTAGTTTTCCACATACAAGGGATTTGTCTTGGTGTTCTGGTGCATTAACAAACAAACAAAGTAAAAAAATATAAGGGAGATTAAAAAAAACAAGTACTAGAAGATATAAATATATTTAAAATTTGTTTTAAACTGAAAAGATTGTGCAAAGTATTCACCAGGTAGTGTGCAGAATATTTGAATGTGCAGCATTTTTTTTAAGATGAAGCAATCCAAAATATGTCAATTAAAAAGTTATTGGAAGGTGTCATTAAAACACTTGGTGATTATAGTTACGTAATACTTAATTATACAGTAAATAACTTCCTGCAAAGGCTAAGGCGGTTAAATCAACGTCTTTAAGTGGATGCGGAAGCAGTGACAATTCGAAATATGTGGCTCTGCAGTCACAGGTCAGTGATTACATGGCATGAATAAATGACACATTTGTAGTGTGTCACCATCTATTCTTCCTAACGTGAAGGAAGAACAATTGCAAGCTGTGAAACACATGAAAAAAACCAAAGGGGCCTTTCTCTATCTATCTATCTATCTATCTATCTATCTATCTATCTATCTATCTATCTATCTATCTATCTATCTATCTATCTATCTATCTATCTATCTATCTAAATCTGACACACTGGCCCTTTAAGTACATGCTTTTATTTTGAAGGATCGCTCACCGGAACTGATACCCGTCATTTATTTCCGAGTCTTCAAAGCCTGTTTGAGCGGCGAGCGACCTGATTGATTGTGTTTTTTGTCATTTTATTTGTTTTTTTTACCGGACAAAGATGCAGATCTGCAGCGTGTGCAGCGACCAGACGCCAAAATACAGATGTCCGACCTGCAAAATAAGATAGTAAGTCACTTTTAAATGAGCTAACCAGCTAAAACGCGAATACGGTAAACATTGACAGTTACTCTATCTAAAGGCAGTAACGTGAGGTTACTTGTAACGACGGTTGGTTGGTTGATAACAAATATATATATACCATATTTACTGAGAGTAACTGTTCTTAAAGTTGCACGTGTAAACATCAACACCACATGGGACGGTAACCCACGTGGGTCAAACCGATTTGTGTCGTCATAGTGCAGCGACCCACGTGGGTCAAACCGATTTGTGTCGTCATAGTGCAGCGTTCCCCCCGTTGTGACGTCACAACACTGATTGTTTTGATTTATTTTAATTCATTCATTCATTCATTAACTGACCATTTAAACACACTAACATCTGACCTGAGGTCAGATTATTATGATCTATCAGATGTTTAATTGTTATTGTTGTTGTTGTTTTTTTCCTGACAGTTGTTCACTAGGCTGTTATAAGAGGCACAAAGGTAAATGATCTTCATCTATCTTTTATATATTTTATTGATGTATGTATGTGCTGTTTGTTTAGCTCCATCTATTATCTAATTTTTTTTTGTCCACAGACACTTGCGTCCCTTTGGAGCAGCCTCCACCTGTTGAACCTGAAGCTAAGGATCCTGTCAACACTGGTATGGTTTTACTTGTCTCGTCGTCCCTGTGGTGTGTGATTGTGTTTATGTGCAGTAAATCCACGTAAGCCAGGAAGAGAAACCTGGACAAAGTTACATAAAAAAAAAGAGAAAAACATAGGAGGGCTTGTTGTCTCAAGCATTAGAAATGTCACAAAAATGTGATTTTATCATCTCAGAAATGTTTCTATGGTCAGAATATTCCACAAAAAAAAGGAATGCATGCTTTTTATCGCTTCAAGGTGATACTGCAGTGCAGTGCTCTCTCGTTTGGTCTGTTGGTTGCCTACAACTCACAACAAAGCAGCCTGAGTAGTGACTGATTACTCTTATTTTAAAGCTGCTGGTTGCCTAGAAGTCTTTTATTTTAAGATCCACTTATTAGTTTTTAAATCACTCAATGCCACAAGCTGATCTTTCCTTTAGATATGTTCCCAGTAGCTCCCTCAGATCCTCTGCAGCTGGACTTATAGTTGTCGAGAGAACCTCAACAAAAACACACAGTGACGCCCTGTGTTTCTTTACTGTCTGCAGAGCCGTGGACTGTTGAGGATCTTCTGCATGAAGACAGCATCACTGACAAAGTGCCTCTGCAGAGACTCCAGCTGTTAGGTATGAACCCAACGTCACCTTCTGTTAATTTAAAAGTTTTCAGCAGTCAGACGTGGATAATTTCACGTTCTCTTCTTTCCTCTACAGGTCAGTCTAAAGAGCTGAGAGATCTTCTGTGCAACCCCCATCTGAGACAGTTATTACGCTCTGTTGACGGCGCAGACAACAAATATGACGCGATGAAGGCTGCCATGCAGGAGCCTCTGTTTGTTGAATTTTCAGATCGGTGTTTGAAAATTGTCGACGACGAAGCAAAATCCAGTGACGCTTATGATTTATAAACTTGTGCCTGCTTTAGATTTTCTATCATGACTTTATATACTTTTTTTATATATATAAAATGTCTCAGAATAAGCCACATTACTGTAACCTGTCTGTGCCTTTTCATGTTACAGTGTATATATAGTGTTCAAATAAAGGCTGAAATGTTCCTGAGTCAACACTAAAAGCTTGGAGTTAATGTCACCGATCACGTTTGAGGTGAAAGGAAAAACTACTACATTCAAATTTATAAAATTTATTCCAACAAAACATTTAAATATTAACAAAATTCAAGTTGTTGTACATTGATCCCTTGGTACCACTGACAAAAACAAGTACAGAGATTGCATTATAACAAACTGCCATGATTCAGACACCTATCAGTGAATCCATAACTAGAAAACAAAGTGTTTAGTGAGCAAAGAAAGACGTTTCATGCTGTCTGTGGGTAAAGCTGGGCAGCTAAACATCAGTGTTAAGTTACCATGAATAATATTTTGTAACATTTGTAGCAAAAAGATGTTTGAAATATTAAAACTCGTAATATAACAAAACATGATTCTTCCACACAAAACACTAGTGTACAAAGACTTTGGTATGTTATACAATACTTGCGTTGATGCTTTGGACTGCAGCAGATTAAAATCATACAAAGTGATTTAGCAAATGTGCATAATTCTAAAGACCCCTTCTCGAACAAAGAGCAGCAGTTTGACTACATCTACTGTACAAGTGGCGTGTTCGCTTATTTGTGACTGTCAGTCTGTTGCTGTGTTTTAATGTGCAATATATGCTTTACATGTGCAAAACTTGCTTAATTACCTTTTCTCTGCAGCATAAATCACACTCAGAATAAATCCTGTGCATCTGAATCACCAATATATTCATAAATCTCATCAAATCACATAAATAGTCACCCGTAAATAAATACATACACCGACAGCCCTAGATTTCAACAAAGGCACCTGTGGAAGGCCAAACACTTTGATCGACAATCAGACGTTCCAAAGAGGCAACGATGAGACAAAAACCTGCAGTCTGCTCTGTTTTTTAAAAAGGTGCTAACAGTATGCTGTGTGATTCCAGTTAGGGCACATTCAGACTGAATCAGGCACTGCAGGGTTGTCCATAACTGCTACGAAACAATCGGGAAATACGCTTTTATTTCGCTAATTAACTGGCTTTAACACAAATCAAAGGAAACTTCTTTGTGTCACTAGAATCTAGGAAGATGAAATACACAAAGTCAGAATACAACAGGTAGAGTATCAGAGTTCAGTCCATGAATCCACCTGTATTGTCTCAGTTTCAGAGACAAGTTTGACTGGTCCGAGCGTCTGATTTGAGGACGCAGTGTGACGTTGGGTACAACTTCTCCCCCGTAGGTTGCTGCTGACTACCCACCACTTAAATGAATGGTAAACTCTGCGTTCTGATCCTGTCTGAATGCACTTTTACCCCAACAAAAAATAATTTAAATAAAAATGATTACATTTGTCTTGTCCTGCAGTCACCCCATCATAACCATTATACATGTGGGGCACATGGAAAATATTCCACAAACTGTCGAAGACGAGATAGCACGACTGTTTCTACTGAGATTTAGGTTTTCTCATGAGAACGTCAGGTTCACAGCAGTCTGCATTATCTTACCTGACGACATGTGAGGTTAAAATATTCTTTGCACCCTTGTGTAATATACAGAGTGAGAATAACTTTGGCATTCTTTAAAACATTAGAGCAGTAAATGATCACTTTAAAGCCTTTAGTGTTCTGCAAATAAAGTTATAAAGTTTTCTCTAGCAGGATCTCGTTGAACCCCTTCACGTCGCTCTTCATGACTGGTTTCCTGTCTGCGTAGAGAAGAGGAGATCGCTGACAATGCAGCTTTACCGATCCCTGAGAGGAAAAAGAAAAATTCAGTCTCAAATGACCGATCATAGTTCATACAGATCCTTACAGAAACTCGTGTGGATGTGCTCTCACCCGTGGTTGAGCCCGAATGGAGGCGAGCTCCTGCGTGTACTGGTTGGTCTCCACCTTGTACCCCCCTCTCCTGGAGGGCAGGTTGAGTGAGGCCATGACAGACATCATTTTCTGGAAGCCCGTGGCCGTCATGGAGAGGGTGATGGACGGGGCAGTGGCCAGAGCCAGGCCCATGGGCCAGCCTCGCACTGTGACGGGCTCCGGGATGCTGGAGAGCTGCACTGAGCCTCGCTCCCTGATAACAGGGTTCAACTCTGGCACGCTCTCCTTTATGAGATCCTTCGCATCGTCCAGTTCTGCCTCGGCCAAGGACTTTAATAGTGCCTAACACGAAGAAGACAGCAATTTACGTGGGACAATGCACATTATAAATATTTTTAAGAGAACTTCAATCACGGCATGTTTCCAAATCTCACCCTCCACTTCCTCCAGGCGCTCTGGATGACAGCAGCTGCTCTGTTCCACCTCCGGACCTTCCTCCTGACCAGCCAGGACCTCACCGCTGCAGGAGACATAAAAACACTTCAAGCCCTTCATTTCATTCAAGTTTAATCTGTGCCTCGTGAAGAGGACTGTTTACGTAATCCCATCCAGACAGAGTTATCAAAAGAACATCTGTCATTAACAGTTAATCAGATGTCTGTCAATATTTGGCAGCTTCTGACGGGACAAACAGCCTGCAAACATTTTGTACAGACTCTGCCAGCTGGTTCCTGTTGGCCAGACGGTGAAAGCCAGCAGACTCACACAGCGGGAGGCGAGGCTGCAGAGCTTTGCTGATTCCACTCAGCGGTACCTGAGCGGGACATTAAGAGTTTACCTGCTTGGATCAGAGTAGCAGACTGCTGGCGGGCGTGGCGTCTGCGGCGCTGGTACCGCAGCCAGCAGCACTGAATGGTGAAGGCACACCGCGTCAGCGTTTTCTTCCTCTGATCCTCCAGCAAATCTAGCTGTAAGACAACAACCAGGCATGTCAGCACTTTAGTTATACAAAATTATACGTGAAGATGCCTGTGTGTCTGTGTGTATATATATATAAATGACTGACCATCAACTGGGTGAGAAAAACTTTAGTCTTTCCACAGTGCACCCATGAATTTTGTTTTTCACTGCCAAGGTTGTGTGAAAGGTCAAACGCCTTGGGTCGCTGTAACGTGACACGCAGGAGCTTCTCCACCTCCTGCCGGAGAACGTTGTTGCTGGCAGCCTTCACATCTACAGACAGAGTGGAGCATTAGAGGCATAATTCAGCACTCAAACTGTCTCAGCTTTACCACATAGTTCAGATACTGTACACAGTATGTCAGACAGTGAGGTAAAAACTGCTCAGCAGCGTGAGAGAGCAGAGAAATCCATCAGAATCAACAGCACGGTTTCCACAGACGGTGATTTGATTACTGTGAATTCAATTAATTTTTCAAACCTGATAATATCTGGCAGCATTCAGGGTTAGTGAGCAACATTCATACAACAAAGACTGAGAGTTTACAGCCATGCTAGCAGCTCTGTAAGGCAGACATGCTCACAATGAGGATGTCGACATGATTACCATGTTTGTTTAACATGTTAGTAAGTCAGATTTGCACAAGCGGCACCCTCCATGACTGTGAAGTGAAGCCAAAAACTGCAGTCCCCATGTTAAAAAACAGTTTTGGTCTCTATAGCTAATTTCCCCCGTCATGACAACTGTACTGAGGGTGAATTTATATACAACTCTCCTGTTCTAATTATAATAAAGCTTAAAGTTATGCAGAATTAGGTGGCTTGTTTGAGCATCATTGCCAGGAGGTGGAAGAGCCAACGAATGGGGCTAATTACTATTTTAACTTCATGGTGGTGCTACACGTAACGTCAGAGGATCACCAAAGTTATTACGATGCATCCTGAGGGGACCATAAATGTACAGCGTGTACCAAATTTCACAGCAAACCATCCAACAGTTGTTGACATATTTCAGTCTGGAAGTGACAAGACATAGCTAAAAAGCAGCAGGTTAAGATGAGTGTACGATCCAGCATGCAGCGATCAGGAATGAAAAGAGAAATATTAAAACAACACAAAGGCAAAAAGCAGGGCCCTGATAGTCAGCGGTGCATGCATTTACCTGGAAAGTTCATAAGAAGTTTCAAATTTTGTTAGAAAGTCCTGTTTTTAGACACCAAATGGAAAAGTCCCAAGAAGAGCAGAGGGCTGAGGATCAGAATTATTAAGAGGACTACTGAAGGGAAAG
Source organism: Larimichthys crocea (assembly GCF_000972845.2). NCBI lineage: Eukaryota > Metazoa > Chordata > Actinopteri > Sciaenidae > Larimichthys > Larimichthys crocea. The sequence continues at coordinate 14,238,237 of NC_040032.1, forward strand.
GAGAATAAACCAGCAGACCTAAAGAGAGGAAATAAAATCACTCTTTGTCCACAGTAAACATGCAAACATTGGCTTCAAATTGATCCAACAACAAACTGTACTTACCGACGCGATGACTCCCTGATTTGACATTTGAATACTTTGTAATCAGTGCATAACGTTGGACGAAGTCTTTGAAAGGAATTCTGTAAAAACAGAAATGAGAAGTCAACCAAAGTCCAAGAGAAACAAACAAATACATTCAGATTAAACAAACAGAAGACGTTTCACCTTATTGGAAAGCCGGCAGCACTGATGTGAATAGTCTCCACAATCCCACAGGCCTCCAACTGCACGATAACCTGACAGCAGACGGGACATAGAAACAGAATTAAAGGACTGCCTCTCGTTGCGGTGCTGCTGAACAACAGAACCGTATCAAATGTGTGTGTAGGATATCTACCTCCTCCTTTTTGAAGGTCAGTGGCTTGCACTCCGGGTTCGGTTTGATGCAGCGAGTGTAGTGAGGCGTCGTGCTGTGGAGGATCTTCATCAGGCTCTCCAGAGAGTTCTGCAATCAGACATTAACACCATCAGTGTCAACACTCCCAGGAGGATCTACTGAGCTAAAACAAGCTTCAGTCGGTGCGCACCTTAAACTTAGAGACCACGGTGACTTTACTGAGTCCCTTGGTGGTCAGGTTCTCGTCTTCCTTGTTAGTGAAGATCTGATGAAGCAGCAGGTTGTCAGACTTCTGAAGCAGGTTGATGAGCTCTGGTGGTACTGGGTCCTAAAACCGCCACCCCCACAAAATCCACGATTAGAATAAGAGTGAATGGACTGATGGTGAACTTTCTGAAAACATTTTAAAAGCTTTTCTTACACACCTTGTTCTTCGCCACCATGCCCTGTATCTGGTAGTTGACTTTGCCGGCGTAATGGGCCACAGTGAAGTGCGGCAACCTGCTGAACTTGTCCCAGCTGATGTTGGCATTATCACAGAGCTCCTTCTCCAAACGAACCCTGAATGTCTTTGCGTCAGAGGCTCTGTTCAGACGACTCTCCTACAGGACAAACATGCATAAAGGTGGAAACATCCTCGTTATAGATACATCAATCAATCCATCAATCATTATACGTTTTACGTTCTTCTCCATTATAAGGGGAAAATTGTTTGTATACTGTCTTTGCAATAGGCGTCAGTGTAAAAAGATATATCCATACTGTCGTCATTTTGTTTTAAAAGAACAATTCCTCATATAATTCCCAATAAATTGCAACTCATAGGCCTTGATGCTCAAGACAAATGTGATGCATTTATTTAGATTTTTTTCTCTGTGTTATTGCTGTGTGGGTGGAAGTCAAGAGGTGTTTATCTTAGTATTCTATTGGCTCGAGTCTGTGCCCACAAACAATAACTGATTTATACAGGCAGCAGTGTTTTTACTATTATTAGCATGTGTTGTTTGCTTATGAAAGTAATATAACTTGTATACTGTCTTTGTAATTATTTTTATGATGACAATAGAAAATGAGCAGCGTACCTCATTAAGAAGAGAAAACACGCTGACAGGACTTCCCTCTATAAGATCCAGACAGCTCTGGTTGTTTTGGTATTTGACAAATGACCACTGCAACCCCTCTGATACATATTCCTCCTGGCAGAAGCAGAGATAAACATAAATATTAGAAACACAAAATCCATTTCTCACATTACACGAGGAACGACAGCTCTGTTTTCAAAACAAAAACTGAAGAAGCCTTCTGAATGCCTGAAGCATCGACACAATAAGCGGATTGCCATCAGACAGACTACAGACGATACCTGCTGAGCTTGGAGATAATGAGCCACGAAGTGCTGCTGCAGTTTCTCGTTGGCGTAGTTGATGCACAGCTGCTCCAGGTTATTCAAGTTGAAACACTCGAACCCGTACACGTCTAAAACTCCTGGAGAGCACAGAGAGGAGGACTGTGTGAGCTTATGAAAAGAATGTTACAAACATTAAATGAAGAGTGAAAAAAGACAGTTTACCTATGAAGTTGCACCATGTGGATTCGTCTGCACAGATGCTGTTGTTGATGAACGTGACCAGCCACTCAAATAATCTGTTGGAAAGAAGCAACATAGGGAGCTGACAAATATAAACTGTGATGAACAGACAGATCGTCCTCGCTGTTTATTGTGAACAAGAAGATGCTTTCAGTTTTGAGTCTTAGTTGCAGGACAAAAACAAACTCTTTCCACATAACTTCGTCACACTGCGATAGGTCAGATCCTCGTTCTTACCCCGCGTAGATGACCTTGGCCAGGCAGTCTCTCCTCATGCTGCACTCTGTCTGGGGACAGGGCTTGTGCACGCTCTGCTTCCCCGCCTTCAACATCTTCACTCTCAAACACGTCTGAAGCTCCTCGGCAGGGACGCACAGCAGCTCTGCAGCCCGCTGCAAGAAGTCTAAGACACAGGTCGAAGTGGAAGGCTGTTAGCTGCATGTTTCCTGTTTGTCTCTTGTCAGAGAGCGTGGTGGTGTCATGACTTGTATTCTTTTATCCAGTACATACTTTATCATACATACTTTAGCACAGCACTCAGTAACTGGAAGTGACTGATAAGAGTCGATGAAATATCTGAAATAAAATCACGGCTAATACCTTTGGACTGTTCGTCTAGGTTACAAGGTTGTGATTCATCGGAAGAAGAGGAGAAATTCACATTCCCCAACTGCAGAATTCCTGCTAATGTCTGTAATGAAGCACAATAAACAGAAACATTTCATTTAATGCTTAATGAGAAAGATAATGAAAAACACAGGCAAAACTACATACATTTAGGATTTATAAGCAGCGTATTAAGACGTAATAAACGGTTTAGAAACACATGATAATACAGTTGCAAGCAGATCTAAGTTTTTATTGAATGAATACACTTCACAGGAGGAGAAGAAGAACTGTTGCCAAAGACAAATGTCATTTTATCTGCCTGTAACTATTATGTTGTCCTCTTCCTTGCAAATGATGAAGCGAGTCATAGTAAGCTTTAGTTTCCGTTTACTGTGGCTCTTTTCCAAATAAATGGGATTGAACACAGAAATGTAGTTGTGCAGATTCAGCTGACCTCCTCAAACTACTAACAGGAAATTAACTGTGAAATAAGAACTTCTTAGCAAGATAAACGCTTCTAAATAAGAGTCTTTTTCAAAATAAAAGTGCATCGAATTTATGCCTGAAAAGGAACACAGCTACATTATAGTGTGACTGTTTACTCAGGAGTTTACCAATGATGAATACTTTACCCTGAATATCAGTCGCTGTCTCTCTGCATTAATGCCCAGATGAACCATTGCTTCGACAGTCTCATGGAAACAATCCTCTATAAAACATTAAATGAGAAGTTATATGTGAGAATCTACAGAATAAAAGACAAAAAACTGTCTAAAAGCCCATAAAAAAAAAAAAAAGACAGACCCTCAAGTGTTTTTTCAGAATTTGGTAGCCAGGCGAAACTCTCTCCATGAGGCATCTTCCACTCCTTTCTCTGCTCATCTGTGGCGCCTTTTATCATCTGAGGAAACAATACACTCTCAGCATTGACATCTGACTGACATGAATGTGTTAATGTGTTGAAGACATGAGGTTTAGTGCAGGCGTGTTCACTCGCCTGGTAAAAAATGTGGAAGTTTCTCTCATTAGCCGGTTGGAAGGCCACCCTGGTCTTCTCTAGCAAATATGTCTGCACAGAGGCCCCGACCAACAGCTGACACCTTCATGTGAAAACATGTTGAAGAGGTTAAACTCACAGCTTTACAGCTCACACATACAGTAAAGTGCATGTTTGTGAGTACCTGTCGAGCTGAAGCTGGATGTATTTTCCAAAGCGGCTGCTGTTGTTGTTCCGTAGTGTGCAGGCGTTTCCTACACAGAGGAGAGAGTGTTAACTGATGACTGAAGATAGTGATGATGATTGACACATTAACGAGACACCGGCAGTCAGTTATCTCACCGAAAGCTTCCATGATGGGGTTGGAGTCGAGCACCCTCCTCTCTATCCTCTCCACTGTGTCCTGACTCTTCACCACTGAGGAGGAGGCCGCCACAGTAGCGTAGTATTTCATCAAGCAACGAGACGTCCACGTCTGTAAAGAAACAAAGTATCGACCGTTAAAGATTACATTTCACAGAGCTGCAGCCAGTTTCCTTTTTAGAGTAGTAGTAGAGCACAATGTGAAATCTTCAAGTTATTTGAAAAAGATGCCAACTCTCCTCTTATTTTTTATTCATTCACAAAAAATAATAAAACCTATTAAATGGGGAAAATAATGACATCATGTTTGAAAAACCCCAAACACTTAGTTATTCAAAGAGTTTTTCGTAAATTTATAGCAGCAAATTAACTGATCTGTCAGTGAAATGTCAACAGATATGCACATCCAAGGTTTTTAGAAATATCAAAACACATTTTTGCTGAGAATATTCAGGGAATAAATCACACAAAAACTGCCTCATCTTAGTCCACATACAGTAAATTGACCAAGACTGTGACAAAAGCATGTGACATTCTGAACCTCTGGTGTGTTGGTTTACCTTTCCTGCACCGCTCTCACCGCTGACCACCAAGGATTGGTTCACCGGCTCCACCTGTCCTTTGACATTCCTGTAGGCTTCTTCTGCCACAATATAGATATGTGGTTTGAACTCCTGTTGACGAAAGAAATACAGACTTAATTAGATGCTGCTGTCGTTCCCAACTGCAAGGAGAGACGTCAGCACCTTCAAGAGTTTAATGAGTTTGACTTTGAGGCAGACAAGCGATAAGAGTGACCACAAAACCTCAGTGTTTATGGTTTTTGTAGTTTAAAACTCAAAGTAAACATCATCAGCATTAGTGCATGATATAATCCTGAAAGTCCACACCAAACTCCTACAATGTATCTTATAAGTAATAACTAAATATACACAGCTGTGACTCTGTAAATACCTGAGGCTGAGTAGCGCAGTGATACTCCTTCATCACTTCCAGAGAGTAGAGGTGTGGGATCGGCTGGAAGGGGTTAAGAGCCACCAAGGTGCAGCCAGCATGGGTGTAAAACACCTTGACGCTGTACCTGGCCTGCAGACATTTCAGCACTATCAGAGAAAGAAAACATTAAATATCATCAGACATTAACAGGAACAAAAACAGATGATAACGATGTGATAAAGACAGCGGCATTAAAATGCATTAAGATATGTTTGTCTTTGATTATATAGAATAACAGATGCAGCATACAGCAGCTCCATGTGCTTATCCTGACCTCTGCTGTTAATAAGCTGCAGTTATACAGAAACCACCTTGAAATATAAACTGAAACCTTCACAACTCAATCAATAACACACACTGCTCTTCTCTAATGCCAATGACACTGCATTTTTAAATCAAGACAAACAATGTAGAGTTAAAAAATATCCATATTTACTTACCATACTACAAGTTAATTAGTAAATCGTGCCCTTGGTTCACTCATTTGGCTGCAATCTGTCATTTTTTTTAATCATCCCTGCAGATTTTATCTGGACGTGGTCAAACAATACTCAGTCAGCTGTGCCATTCAAGGTCACATGAGCTGGAAAACATTACGTCACGCGTGCTGTGTGTTTGTAAATAAAGATAAAGTTTATACAACACACAAAATGCGCTCGCTTGACATTCAACGCCAGAGATTTTAAAGATTTGTGCCAATAAGAAGTCGAAGAATGAGTTGAAAACAGAAGCCCCATGACGCGTCGCGTTTGTTACCTGTTGTCGGGGTCACCGGGTTGACTTTGGTGAGGTCATCATAAGTGTGGAGTTGGTCTTCATCGGTGAGGAAGGCCCGAACTTCTCCGTCCAGTGAATCGTTTAAGGTCGGGGGAGGACGATGGACTTTCTGGGTGAATCAGAAACAGAAACAGAAAGAAAACTGCGTTTAAAATACGAAGTGACACCCTGTAAGTAAAAAAAGAAGAACATTTGAAGGAATTATGCGTTTATGCATCTTGTATTTGTCATGCATACAACTGAGGCGACATGTGTAAAACATAAACACTGTCAGAAACCAAACAGCTGTGTCCAAAACCTCTAAATGTCATGACGTCAAGTCTGATCCTGCCAATCCTCAGCTTTTCAAAATAAGGCAGGTAAGGGCAATAACTCGTGAGAACAGGCAGCTGAAGACAGACTGGAAAGGAAACGTCTTATCCACCTTGAGTATTGTGAGTAACAAGCTGTAACAAGTGAATTTCCACCGGTGTCTGATCAATAAAGTCTTATCTTATCTTATTTTGTGCACCAAAAAGTCAAACTTGACCTATGAAGCGTTCCTTATCAATGAAATTAAATGTTCACACATCATCCCAAAGGCAAATTTTGCTTTAATTTGGAGCCTAAAATCAGCTCATAGTCTCACGATAACGTCAGAATGATGACAAAGCCAAGTCTGCTTTATCCTGCCAAGATCACATGGCCTGTCTGATAACTGAGGTACTAAGCAGAATTAACCTAGAAGGGCTGCAGGTAGCCTACATCCCATCACTGTAAGGCCATTATATAATGATGTAATAGCCATAATCATATTAATTTAAACACCTGACGCGACATGAATAATAACATGAGTGGATTTAACACTCAGGTCTGATGTAAAGGGAAGATGCATACATTAAAAAAGTGAGTTTTTTGCAGTTCTCCAGCCAAAGTCTAGTCAAAAATAAATAAAATTCAGTGACTGTTGCATATAAGGCACTATTAAACATTACAGTAGTGTGTGTAAACTCTGTTTATATGTTGAAATACACTGATATAACTACTGTTTCCTCAGTACGTGTCCTCAAGCAAGTTATAAACACGTTTTCTAATGTTTATTCCTTCACATTGTAGGGACTATTTTTTTTACCTGGCACATTTAAACACTTCACAAAAGGACATTTCACAACGCGTTTGAATACGAACCAACCAATCAAAACTGAGAGCCGGTAACTTACAGAGCAGAGTAGATAAGTCACTTCAAGTCAAGTTACATTTAATTTGACTTTTTAAATTTAATAAACAACTAAATAAACCAACTAAACCGCCAGTTGAGACGTTAACGGCTGTTTCTCCGCCCCTGGTCCCCCCGTGTCCTGACTTACCGTCGCCCCATGTCTGTACCCTGCTCCACCGTTACGTCGGTTGACCGCAGAACTCATTGATTTGCCGGTAAAGTTCGTATCTGACTTAAAACTTAACGAAAAACGTTAACTTTAAGTCCACTTAGTTGAGTTTTAAGCGGTGCTGACCCGCAGTATTTTCCATTACTGTATGAAATTCCTCAAGGACAACTTCCCGTGCGTGCTGCGTTTACTGTCCGACTGTCTCCCAAATTCCCAACACACACACACACACGCTACGTATTCCCGCCCTCCTCCCTGACGCTTCACGGGCCCAGCTGTCCACCACTGGCGGGGTAAATTAAGATTATACGGATATAGTTTGCCTTGAAATTACTCTTTTATGTATAGGAGTTTTAGTACTAAAATCCACGCCAACCGCCTTATGATTTATAGACTTTAACCCCACAGAAGAATAAAAAAATGCAAAAAGACGAAGTCACATTTTTTTTTCGGTTGGAAGTTAACAAAAAAATCCGAGCCGCCCTGAATGCGACATGCAGGACTAGTGGTGTGTCGTTCGTGAACGAGCCGGTTCAAAGAATTTTCCGACTCACCCTCAGAATCTGACTCCCCTTCGCGTTTTTTGGTTTTAATATGAACACTGGAAACAATCTTATACATTCTTTTTTGTTTACTGCAAGACAAATGACTATAACGAATAGGCTATATAGCTCAGTAAATCGGCATTTTGATGGTTTTATTTCACTTAGTTTCATTTCGCAAGTTTCATTAAAAGGAATTCAAGTCTCCTCTTATGCTATAATAAACAATTAAATGTATTAGGCTAGTGGTAACAGAGAGGAAAAAAGGAGGGGAGTCAGATTTTTTCAGGTCACATTTTACATCTGTCACATTCTGATTCCCCTCCTTTTTATCTCTCTATTTATGAAGGATATAGAAGAGAAGAACATTGGTTACTTACGGTCTTTAAACTCTTCTAAAGAGTGTATATAAAGATACTCATATAATATGAGTAGCTTATATACAGTTTACCCAATTAAAAGCACATACTTTTAAACCTATGAAGTGCAAGAAAAGCTGGGATTATATTTAGCCTTGTGAAACGCCAAAGTCAAATACATTCAACTTGCTTAAAAAAAATCTATTTAATTCATTTTGTAATTATGGCTGGGGAGCCTAGGGTATATTTCCACAGAACATACAAAAAAGTGTTGTTTTGCATTCACTATTATCCGATTTTGCGTTGAGAAGAACATCGGTTATTTACACTCTTTAGAAGAGGTTAAAGACTGTAAGTAACTGATGTTCTTCTCTTCTATCTCCTTCATAAATAATTAAAATCGTAAAATAGTATTTTCCCTTTTGATATTAAGGCGAATTGCTTCACTTTCCGAAACAACCGGCTCTTCTTGGCGAGCTGAGTCAAATGATCTGACTCCCTAAAAAGAACCGAACTTCCCATCACTGTGCGGAACACGGAACAGGGAAGTCAGCACCGGGGCTCTCACGTTGATGCAGTGCAGTGTTCGGACTTCAAGGGGGCTCTCACGTTGATGCAGTGCAGTGTTCGGACTTCAAGTAAATAAGCAGTATTTATTAAAAAACAGCTGATTTTTGACGCCGAACTAACAAAACTGTGGTAAGTATTGATGCAGAACTATCTTGGTGATGTTTTTAATGAATTAGAGAACTGGAATGACAACGCTAGTGTTCCTAAATACTAAATAAAGTGAAGTTTACGCACTTATTTTGCACAATTAAACCAACTTAGGTCCATTAGGTGATACTTTTCATACCTCATAGTCACATAGAGTACTCATATCGTCCTCCTGGCCATAACAATGTACATAACAAATACATTTCACATTCATTTGCACTATTTTTCTTGACATTTTGCATCATACGTCATGATTTAACACCATGTAGAGTGTTGATTTTATGTGTATACATGCATATTTTTATTTTATCTTGTGTGGGTAGTGTTTTATTTATTTTATTTTATTGTTTCTTTTATCTTTCTATTATCTACTTGTTTTCATTGTGTTTCTATTGTGTTATTTATTGTGTTTTATCTTGTACAGCACTTTGAAATCCTTGTGTTTGCCAAATCGTGCTATATAAATAAAGTGGATTGGATTGGATTATGTCTTTTGAGCAGATTTATTTGTCTTCATGTACAGCCATGCTTCTCTCATGTATAATACACTAATTTTCATATTTGCAGGTCATGTCTCAGAGGGAGCTGAAGGAGGCGTTTGTCAGTAATCTCAATGGGACCAGTCTGCAGGAGGTGGCACTGGGCTCATTTCTCGCCCCGCTATGCCTCATCCAGAGAGGATTGATAATGATCCTCTACCATCAGGCCAAAGGGACTCTCCCACTCCCACTCCCACTCATTTCTCACCTTCTCCTGGACTTCTCTGTGCTCATTCTTCCCCTCGTCCTGTCGTGCACCGTTCTGAGCAGCTCTCTCCACCAGGTCATCGTGAGCCTAGCCGTCGTTTCAGCTTGTGTTTTATGTTTTATCTATCGTAACAACACCCGTCCTTCCACTCAACACCAGAGCACTATCAGCACCTTTCTTCAGAGTCACGTTCAGTTCGACCAGGTTCCCTTTGTGACTCTTTTCCGAGTGCTTGTAAATGTGAAAACAGCTATCAGCATCCTCGCCGTAGACTTTAGTGTCTACCCAAGGCGATATGCTAAAGCTGAAATTTATGGGACAGGTGTTATGGACTTTGGGGTTGGAGCGTATGTCTTTGCAAATGCTCTTGTGTGTCCAGAGGCACGGGGGAAGAACATCTCCGGATCCAAGAAAAATCACATCACAAAGCAGCTCCTGTCCGTTTGGCCTCTGGTCGTTCTTGGCATGGTGAGGCTGGTGAGCGTCAAAATGACCGGCTACCACGAGCATGTGAGAGAATACGGCGTCCACTGGAACTTCTTCTTCACCCTGGCCATCGTCAGAGTTGTGACCTCTGTGATTTTGGCTGTTTTACCAGCCAGACGGTCCTGGATCTTTGCCCTTCTGATCGGTGGACTTTATCAGCTCACTCTGGAGACATCAGGGCTGAAGGACTTCATCCTCTACAACAATGACAGAGAAAAGGACTTCCTGCATGCTAACAAGGAGGGCATATTCTCTGTACTGGGTTATGTAGCCATCTACATGGCAGGAGTTCAGGTGGGACTCTATGTGATGCAGCCAAGATCTCAGGTTAGACAGTGGCTCAAAGCACTTTGTAACCTCTTGTTGGGAAGTTTTGTCCTGTACATTGCTTTGTACATATGTCAGACACTCGTGGATCCAGTTTCTCGCTGCTTAGCTAATTTATCCTTCTGCATCTGGAGTACCGCTCAGTCTTTGTTCTTTATGTCCTTCCTCGGCATAGCTGATATAGTTTTACTGTTTTCCAAAAGTGCATCAGGCTGTCACTTTATACCGTCATCGTGGAATTTAGATAAGAAACAATCGGACTCTGAGAAAAAGACGGGCGACGTGGACAGACGCTGCCTCGTTCAAGCCGTCAGCAGGAATCAGTTGTTGTTTTTCTTGCTCGCAAACGTCATGACAGGACTGACCAACTCCTTAGTGGACACGCTCAACTGTGGCAGTTTGTTTTCAGTGTATGTTCTGCTGTCGTACATGTTCGTGAACTGCTTGGTAATATATGTTTTACATCTCTGTGGAATCACAGTAAAATTCTGGTGAACTGATATTTGTTACTGTAACATATCTGTGTGTTTGGGATTATTTGAGGTGACACAATTTAAAAACACTGGGAAGAGGTAATGCTATAAGACGATATGATCTGTAATGCTGGGCATGATGTGTTTATATGTAAATGAATACATACCTTGATAGAAATGTTGTTGTTGAATGCAGCATGTTGTTATGTGAGCTCTAGAGCTTTTACTCTTCTGTATATATTCTGTATATATGTACATATGTTTGATCCCAACATCCTGCTCAGATCTCAGTGGCTGCAACCTCTATACTTAATTAAATTATTCTTTTTAAGCAACAGTCTATTCACCATCATTTCACTCAGTTTTTTTTACATGCATTTTAACCCCGAATTACAACCACACACATACAAAGGGTTCATAGACATGCAAATGTGGAGAGAGGTGGTGGAGTGATGGACAGCCACCCAGAGCAGCGCCATGCGAGCTGTTGGTGAGGGTTCGGTCGGTGCCTTGCTCAAGGGCACCTCAGCAGTGCCCCTCTCCAGCTACCAGTCCACCTTCCATAACACTGGGTGAGTTAGGTCTGACAGCTGTTTTTAACAAATTTTTGACTGTGGAATCCAAAACTGATCTCAGTTTTTCTCTATCACGTCAAGTTTTTGAACTATAGGATCCCTGTTTTCTTAAAAAAAATATGAAAAATACTATACTTAACAGATACGTGCTTGTTTGTTGAATCCTCGTGAATTTCAAAATCTGCATCATTGCTGTCACAGCGTTCTTCATCATCAATCTCACTTCTACAGGAGGTAGTTGTTTTAAAAAACTGGCACTGGAATTTCAGCTGAATGAGGCATTGGTCTTATATCTGAAGATAGATTAGGATATTCTATTTTACTTTAATTTTTCTTGTTAAATCCTGATGTTTTCACTAAACAAAAGTAATAGTCCACTGATCTTTTTGCTCTCACCAAACCATGGGGATACCAAATTAAATTTAAAAATGTTTTATTAGAACTTGCTTCACAAACAAAGGTAGATTACAAATCATTACAAAATAATTTCACATGTATATTCTACACCAGGGAGAGAAAGAGCTTACAATAGTCTATTTGAATGTTCACAAATATTAACCGTTTTAATCGCTTTTGTGTTGTTAGAAAACTTAATGTGAGCTCACTGTGAAAGGCAACAAAAAGATGGTTTTCTTCGAGTAAATTTACATTTATGAATGTGAAAGTTTAATTTTTCTCTATTTTTATTGTTAAGGTCAAAGAGCCCATACAGTACATCCCCTCTTTTATTGTTAAGGTCAAAGAGCCCATACAGTACATCCCCTCTAAAAACAACTTAAAATCTTTATCAACATTTTTAGCAATAAAGTTATGATCTCTATGGACTGAGCTACTGCTCAAATATACATAATTAATTGTGCAAAGAGAATTAGTCGGTGTATTAGTGCAGTGTTTCCCAACCTATTTTGGCTTGAGTACCCCCTGAGCCTTCTTGTCACTTCAGGAGTACCCCTCACACATATATGCGTTGAAAATTCTCAAAAAAAATAGAGCATAACACAGCGGTTATAGATGAAAATCATTTTATTTAATCTTCTTAAACTGAACATAAACTTGTCAGGCTCTCTCTCCTTCTTTTTTAGCATCAACTTAATGCAACATAAGAATAAAGAATATGTTTTCTTGGAATAAAAATAATTGGCCAAAATAGCCTGAATACTAAATCAAAATAACCTTCAAAATACAGCAGGTAACATTTCTCTCTCTCTCTCTCTCTCTCTCTCTCTCTCACTGTAACATAACTGTAACATAACTGTAAATTTAACTAACATGTATTCATCACAAAACTGTGTGTGAGTGTCCTCCATTCTCCTTAAACAGGCATTTTTTTATTGTTAATATCTGAAACAAAACCTGTACCTGTACTGTAGTTGTCTGGTCTTTAGTGAGACACCTGAGCTTTCTTTACACAGCAGACATTCTGTTGTCATATTACAAATATTACGAGTTTTTGGGCTACAGTTTTTGAAACGCCTTCTTCAAAAATAAATAAATAAATAAATAAAAAATCTCCCCATGCGCTGCGTACCCCCTGCAGTACCTCTGCGTACCCCCGGTTGGGAAACACTGTATTAGTGAATTAGACTTAAACCAGTTTAATAAATTGTTATGAATGAACGTGCCTGTGCACGCTGCGCCCCCTGGAGGCTGCGACGCGCATCACGACGTGGCGTGACGTCACCGCGCACGGAAAGGGGCAAAGGTGAAATCAGTGATGAAGGTTCCGCCACCGTAGCAGCAGCTCCGCTCTCTGACTGTCGCACTTGTTTATTTTCCTTTAACGGGGACGCTATCAGAAGCCAGGTGAGTCAAACAATAACACGTTCTGTTCGGTGGTGCTGTTACTAATCCCGTCAGGGGTGACACACCGTGGTAAATGTTTATTTTTTATCATTATTTCAAACGTGCTGAAAGTGACGCTAAACTTTATATAAGCTGGCTAACGTTAGCCGCGACGCTAACTGACACGTTAGCCAAGTTTATTGACATCCACACGACCGTGTCAACACCGTGACGTTATGTGTTAACGTGTTACAAGCTTGTGTTTGTGTGTGCGCGTCTTACTTTGACATTATTGTTGTTTATGACACAGAGACAGGCTTCCTCCGATGACATGAAGCTAAGCTAGGCTAGCGTTAACTGGCTATAGCCGCCGGTTCCTGTTTGATCCAGCGTGATTAAAGCTGAATTTATTAACTTAATGCTCGATTATTTCAGCTTTAAACAGAGTGTACAGACTCAAACAGGGTTCAGCTTCCTCCTCCTGAGCTGTCCTGACCCAGCCTGGTGTGCTAACTCAGCTAGTTAAATCTGGGTCAAGACAAACCTGCACTGTAATAATGTAAATAATGTTATTTATCAGTTGTTATTGGCAGTAAATAACTAGTCTAGTGTGCGGTGTTTTTGTGTCTGAGTGTAGCTTTTATCGTAGTAACGATGCACTCAACTCACGACTCGATTCGAGTCACGATTTATTGTTTACGATGCGATTTTTTTTCACGATTTTTTAAAATCAAAATGAGCTACAGACAAATTATGACCAAATAAAATTATTATTCTTTACAGAAACACTCAAACAGTTTGTGTTCTCTTATTAAAAAGTGCAACTTGCATCTTAAACAACAGAATACATGACAGATGTCTCCTTTCTTTAGAAACAGTCTCACAGTAAACTGGTGTGACGTGCAGTTTTCGCGGATACGTTGCTCCATGTTGCTCGTGTTGCCGCTATATGTTCGCAGTCTCTTGCAATATTTCCATGCTGTTTTGGTTTTTGGTTTTGTCCATTTCTCACAGTTGTATTTGTGTATATAGAGAATCCAAAATGCGCCACACAGGTGATTTCAAACTGCTTGGTGCATCCTCTATTTCAAAGCTATTTTCTACCGTCGGCGTGTCTTCCCTCGTTCTGGGCTCCGTGAGTAGTGTAGTTTATGAATCACCTTATATTAAATTAGCCTGTGTCACGATTTTTTTTTTTTTTTTAAGATAACGGAACCTATTTCGCGAAGAATCGCAATTCTTTTTTTTTTCTGTCAACCGGTGCGAATCGCCACACATTTGTACCAATTTTTAATCGTGTCACGATACATCGTTACATTCCTAGTAACGATACCCGCAATGTTGTAGCCTGTGTGGATGTCAGATGTGGTCATTTCACTGTGTGTGTGTGTGTGTGTGTGTGTGTGTGTGTCACCTGCACAGGCGAGCTGCACCACAGCCAAACTGGAAGAAGTCATGGCACGTCTGGTAGCAGTTTGCAGGGAAGGGGAAGAGGAATACCCGTTTCTCGCCAGACAGATCCCCCTCTTCATCGATGACACTCTCACGGTAAAAATAAGCTTTCCATACCAACATATACTGATCACATATGCTAAGTGGTTAACTCCTCCAATCATAAGCCTCTTTTGGGGTCATGTGTTTGCACTCCACATCAGGTCTCTGGTCTGGTTTAATGTCCAAAAGTAAAGGCTTAGGTATTACCGAGCGAGTCCCGACCTGTTTGAGGGACAAACGTTCAGTTTCCTTAAGCTTGTTGTACAATCCGTTAGACACTCGATTAAGAAAGCTTAAGACATTAGGTGCATTTCTACGGCTGCGTGTGGGGGTGATAGATTATGCGCTTTATGTCCTATCATCTTGTTGTGGTGATACAATGACATATAAACGTATTATTTATCATTAATATACACAAAGGCACTAAATACTCATGTAATACATATGTTACCAAGCAGTTCATGAACATGTACAACAGAAAAAACGCACACTGAAAATAAACTACTACAGCTCAGCGTGTCCGCAATGGATAAAATCTGTCGGATTGTTTTTTTTTTTCTACACGATGATGGTACAAAGTTACAGCCTGTTGTTTGTTTAGAAAAGGAAGGACATGGAGAGGAGAAAAAAAAACAAAAAAACGACTGAGCGACACTCAGATGCTGAAAGATAAATTGGCTAAGCAGCGAGAAACTGGCTCCACGAGTGTGACATACATGCAAAGCAGCGTACTGGGAACAAATCTTCCCAACATGAAATTAAAAAAGTGCCCCGAGCCACTGTCTAACCTGGGACTGTAGTTGCGTGACACAGAGTCACACCTATCTTTTTAATCTAGATGCAGTATTGACGTATAATCATATTGTTTATTATCACGTAATATATTATAGCTCTGAAGGTTGTTGTACCTCATATACTTCTGTGTACATGACCTCAAAGCTAGAATGGTTAGAGTTCGAGGTGTCTGTTTATAGTGTCTGTTACAAGGAAATAATGGACACATGCCAGCCAATCGGTGGTATAAACTTTAACAACCAGGAAAACTTCTATCTTTACTCTGATCGTGAGCATGTCATACCACATGACTGGAAAATTACACTGGTCGTTGGTTCTAAGAACTGGTTACGCTTTGTACCAATGGAAGTGAAATAAGTCTTGTACATTATATTTTGTTGTCAGATGGTGATGGAGTTTTCCGATAGCGTCATGGATGTTGACAGCCATGAAATAAACGCGTCTCATTGGAAACAATTTTCTGAGGTGAGTAGTTTTTAATGTTTCATGTATTATTATTATTATTATTATTATTATTATTATATTTTGTAAATAAACTGAACCAAAGAGTGTGTAACAAGGTGTGTGTCTTGTTGTCTTTCAGTACCACTCCAAGTTGAAGCAACAGGACCTGAACATCGCGCTGATGGTGACATCCAGAGAGGTCTACGGTGCATTATCTCAGCTGGTGCCATGCGTGGGCTGCAGAAGAAGCGTGGAGCGCCTCTTCTCACACTTAGTCGAATCAGGCAACCCGGCCCTGGAGCCGCTGACAGTGAAACCCACAGGAATGCTCTCTGTCACCAAATCCTGTTTAGCAGATGCAAAGAAGCTCTACACCCTCTTCTACATCCACGGGTAAGACACAGAGAAGTGTGTGTTTCATTTTCACGGCTGAGTCAGTCACGCGTCGCAAGAGAAAGAGATGACAGTTTATCATTGAACATGAAAGTGAAGTGCTTTTGTTTATTTAAAAAAAAGGAAAATATCCTCGGGGTGTGTTGGAGTACTATGTAAGGTATTGTTTAGAGCGGGCCAGGCATTGTTGCGAAATAAACTCAGACAGCGTGGTGACGGATAAGCGCTGTACTTTATCCCCCTTATTACACGGCTGCTTATTAGAGACTTCAATATTTTGTGCTATTATTGGTCTAAAAATATATTATGTTGCATCTGCTGACGTCCTCAGGAGTCTGTGATCAAAGCTGCGTGGTCTGTTATTCACAGCGACAGTCTGTTGTCCAGAAATAGGACGCAATCGAGTTTTTATCAAGGCTGTGAATTAAATAATGCAAATGCTACGCCAAGCTGGAATACTGCTCTTTGTTACCCAGTAGAAGAAACGCCATTCTCCTCTTTGGTATGAACTGCTTTGTTTTTTTATGTCAAGTCCTTTTAAGACATGGGTGTGACGGAGGAGTTTAAATAAATAAACTGCAAACTGTGCACATACTCTATCTATTAGTTTAAGTGCAACACTAGTTTGTTGTAGATACTGTATTGCCTGCAAGAGCTGAATTGCTCTTGGATCGTCTTTTTATTTTATGTACTTATATATTTGTTTGTTTATTTAAATCGACTTCTTTCTGTCCCTGTGCTGCTGTAACACCTGATCTGCGAGATCAGTAAATGATTATTATATCTTAATTTGCTATTGTTGTGTTTTATTAACTGTTGAAAACAATGCTGGGACAATGAAGTTATTTATTTTGTTTGTTTTTATAGGTCAAAGTTGAATGACATGATCGATGCCATTCCAAAAAGTAAAAAGAACAAGCGCTGCCAGTTACACTCCTTGGACACACACAAACCTAAACCTTTGGGGTGAGTAAACTGACGGTTTTATTTAATAGTAACTCTTCCCCAGCAGGTTGTTTAACTTATTTTCCATAAAAACACAGGGAGGGGGACATAAAAGTAATATGTTTAGATGTTCTGGGTGTTTTTCTGGGTTAATTTAAGACAGAAACCAATATGGGGTGTGTGTTTCAACTGTGGTTGTGGTTTTTAACCAAGAACCATGTAGCGTGGTGAATGTGAAATTTTGTAGCTCTATCTGTGAGACATGTGCCTACACATAGCTTGGTTTTTGGATAATGTCTTTCCTCAATCAGAAAGTGTCCTACAGTTTAGAGGTGTGTACTACTGTATGTGCTCTCTATTAAAAACATCCCAGTTACTTATCTTGTGTTTACGGTACATGTTAAAGACTCTGGTTTAGTTTGGGAACCAAAACAGACCAAGCGATGTTAATCCTTCTAAAACTGATAATTATACATCATTTAAGCCAAAACATTACACACATGTACATCTCTACTTCCAATTCAACGAGAAATCCTTATGCGGTACTTGAGGACATACAGCAGCAGGTGGATTGTTTTAAGCCTGAGTAGGGACATTGGGAATGGATCACACAGCCTCAGTCAAACATCTTGGCATTGTGTGAACACAGTGGAGTGTTTAGCAGCTAATGATTCAGACTTTTCCTTCAGGAGTCGGTGCAGAATAACACCAGAGCTGAAGATCAGGTGGTCAGAAACACGACTCCTATGCTGGAAGGTCCATGCTGCTGAGACTAATGTTGCTCCATACTGTTTTCTTACAGTTTCACCATATTAGCCACCCCAAAGAAAAATGTATAATACAGGTTTAAAAGCTGATAGTAGTATGTTTCCTTTCAGGGGAAGCTGGATGGATGTGTGGGAGCTGATGTCTCAGGAGTGCAGGGATGAGGTGGTCCTCATCGATAGTGCCTCTCTCTTGGAGACGCTGGAGACATATTTGCGCAAACACAGGTAACGTGTCGCCATCACAGCCTTTGTTTCTAAAATGCCCCCCCTTCTCTTTAACATGGATTAACTGTGTTTTACTTTCTTGTCCACAGGTTTTGTACCGACTGTAAGAATAAAGTTCTGAGGGCGTACAACATCCTGGTGGGGGAGCTGGACTGCAGTAAAGAGAAGGGGTATTGCGCTGCCTTGTATGAGGGGCTATGCTGCTGCCCCCACGAACGCCACATCCACGTATGCTGCGAGACCGACTTCATCGCTCACCTCCTCGGCCGGGCAGAGCCTGAGTTTGCAGGAGGGTATGAGTAAGTAAAGATTTAAACGGCGAGTGCCACAGAGCTCACCGCTGATGATATCAATGTATTTATACATTCTGTTTATAATGATTTAAAGACGCAGAGAGAGGCATGCCAAGACCATTGACATTGCACAAGAAGAAGTCCTCACCTGTCTGGGTATTCACCTGTATGAGCGGCTGCACAGAATCTGGCAGAAGCTACGAGCCGAGGAGCAGACCTGGCAGATATTGTTCCACTTGGGAATCGATGCACTACGCAAAAGTTTTGAGGTTTGTGTGTGGTGTTATTTCAAACTGATTAATCAGATAATAAATGCATATTGGCTCTGTGCGATAATGTGAATCTGTGAACACACCTCTAGATGGCGGTGGAGAAGATGCAGGGGATCAGTCGGCTTGAGCAGTTCGTCGAGGAGCTGTCCGAGGAGGAGAGAGCCAAAGAGCTGAAGCAGGAGAAAAAGAGGCAAAAGCGAAAGAATCGACGCAAAAACAAGTATGAACAGGAGACGGAGGACAAGGAGAAACATCTGGACGAGGTAATCCTCCACCACCAATTATTCTAAATCATCTGCAGCTGCACGTTTGTCTGTCTTTATTTACATCTGGTGCATTTGGTGTTGTTGTAGGGTTCTCTTGAGTCTGTCGAGGGTTCTTGCAAAGTCTGTGGTAGCCACGATGAGGAGGAGGAGGAGGAAGAGGAGGAAGCCAGATGTGACGAGAGCGTCGCCACCAATGGAAGCACTTCCTGTAGCTGCCCAGACAACATCAAACCGGGTAAAAATGACCACCTAGGATGTAAAATACTCCCACACAATGCTTCTCAGATGCTTCAGTGTCAGTGATTATAAAATTAGTACGCCTTTGCTCGTGTACTTGATATTTATTTATAAAGTTGAGCTTACTGAAAAACAGCCAGTTGCACGTAGTTCACCAGAAGCTGTTATAGTTGTGTGTCTATGTAGGTTACTGCATTAGCAAGAGAGGACTATTAAAAGGAAAAATTATAAGCTTGAAAAAACACATTTTTCCCACATGCTTCTCCAGATTTGTCCCCCCACAGCAATGGTAGTGACTGCGGCTACTCCTCAAGTATCGAGGGCAGCGAGACGGGATCGCGAGAAGGTTCTGATATTGCCTGCTCTGAGGGAATATGCAACCACGACGAAGCAGGTCTGGTTTGAGCAGCTCTAAGATGCTGACGACCTACAACAGGAACCGTTTCATGGTCTTGTTTTCTCACTGTGGTTCTGTGTATCTTTCAGGAGACGACTCGAATGCCCATCACTGTGCTGAAGACAAGGAGGAGGATGGAACAGACAGCTGCGTGGACTGCTGGCCGCACTCTGAAGAAAACATTCAGTGCAAGAGTAAAAAGAAGAAAAGGAAGGCCAAGAGCTTATGCAACAATCAGGTGAGAGGACAGACTGCGTGCTTCACGTGCTGTGTGCTGAATGTTTACGGCTGTGTGTTTTTTTTGTTTGTTTGTTTGTTTTTTTGTTTGTTTGTTTTTTTGTTTGTTTGTTTTTTTAAATAACGTGTGCACATTTCTGCAGGGACAGAAAGGAGACGGTTGTATGCCAGACGGGAACACGACAGGCCACGGTGCACAATCATCACACACTTGCCGAACCAAAGAAATCTTCTCCTCCTTATGCGGCGATACGTTTGCCAACATTGCACTACGGCTACCGTGGACTGTACGTCAGAAGGACCTCAGCCTTCACGAAAATCCTCCAGATGCGAGCATCAGTCTTGCAGAACTTCTGGTTAGTGGGAAATGTCTGACTTGTTGGAGTAGGACAAGCAGAATCGTAACTAATAACATTAATGAGCCTGTTCACCCCGTCTTAGGTGATCTGATCACAAGTGGACAGCTTGAAGTACGTCAGTTCACACCCGGCGTTAGAATTTATCTCACTTGTGATCGGATCTCACGTCTCCACTCTGTGCAAACTGGCAGCTCAGCAGTGATAGCCAACACGCTGGGACAAATGGACACAATGTTTTTAAAGAGAAATAACTTTTACAAGAAGGTCCAAATAGTGAATATGAATTTGTCATAGGTAGTTTCACAAAGTTTCTCTGAACTCAACAACTAAGAAGATTGAAGAAGTTTTTCAAGTTCTCCAGGAGTGACAAAGTAACTGATATTGGTTACTTTTTACTGTATTTGTAAAATTAAACATCTTTACCTTGATTAAAATTGTAAATTAACTATAAATAATGTTGCAACAGGGCATTCAAACACAGTTTCGACACAGAGTAGCTGGTTACTGACAGCGATGTTGCAACAATATTTTTTACAAGGAAAGAAACTAGAAGTGATGTATCAAATTTACAAGAAGGCATGAATGATGAAGGATTTCCTGCAGCGGTTGCACAAAGTTTGTCATGTTTTTTTAAGGGAGTTTGATGTAATAATAAAAGCTACGTGTTAAAAAACATCTACTGCTTAAGGTGACAGGCACCCAAACACGTACAGGTGCATGACGGTGAACCGAATGGAAATCAGACAGCGCGTTTCATGTGTACCTACAGGACATCAGGTGGTCCTTCGATGTGTCCCAGTCGTAATAATAATAATACTGAAGTTTATTTAGTATTTATTTAACAGAACACAGCAATAACAGAACATGAAGACACAATACAGCAGGCGAGAGAAATAAGGCTACAGGAAGAGCATCCCATAGTGTTAAAGTCAACACTTTAAAGCCACAATCACCTTTTAGTTTTTAGTTGAGTATGAGGGACAACCTGGTCAGAGATCTAAGTGACTTAAAGAACCTTGAAGTAAATCTTAAACTTGATGGGAAGCCAGTGTAAAGTAAATAAGATGGGCGTGATGTGAGTTGTCTTTCCTCAACCCGATCTTGCAGCAGCGTGCTGAGATATTTGAAGTTGTCCACTTGGGATCTGATCACCCAAGACGCACGTTGATATCAGGTGTATGCATGATCAACGATAGTACTCACGCTGTGCTCGTGAGACATTATGCAGAGCTCTGCTGTAAACTCCGGTTGTGTTTCTTCATACAGGACGATTCAGAGGTGACTTCAGACGAGGAGAATTGTCTGACAGAAGATGAAATCCAGGCGTTTCTAGAAAGAAACCAGTCTTTCTACAACAACCGCCACCAGTACCGACAGCTCCTGAAAGAGAAATTCACCAACTACTGCCGCGCCACCGAGCGGAGTAAGCCAGTCTGTGGGAAGTGGTTCGCCACCACCAGTGTCAACTAACTGCACTAATAACATCTCCCCCCTGCACTCCTGGGGGAAAACACTCGTGACCACTGCTGCAACATCTTTAAAAAAAAAAAAAAAGAAACATGATTCGGAAGTACATTTGGTGTCTTGTTGAGTCATTTAAATGTGATTCTTACTTTCTGTTGCTCTCTCTCTCTTTTGCACTCGTACACCGAAACACTTTTCCATCTCATTTCTCGGCCACTTTCTCACTTGTAATCGTTCTCTTTGACCAAGCCTAGCTATTTGTCGTTGGTCCTCGGTAGGGTATTTGGGTAAGAACACAGTGGAATCCGTAATCAGGCTTTGCAAGCTGTGACCTTAGGGATAAATTTTAGGAGTCTTATTTTATGTATTCTTTCTTTTTTTTATGTTTCATTTCTATTTTTGTTTCTCTTTGGAGACACTTCAATGTAGTGGTAAAGGCTGTACCATTAAATGTGTACAGAAATTCTAAATATAAAGATTTTACAGAGAATAAACATCCATTTGTAATAAGGATTTGGGTGTGATGTTAAGAGCGCAATGTGCAAAATTTACTAAATAAAGAATATTTATTAATATGCATTACATATTTTGTTGGGCTTTGTTTTTCTTTACCTCCTGAATGTTCAGTTATATTTTGATTTTTAGAAGATAAATATTAGAGTTCATATTCTTTGAGACACTTTTCAGGACCAGTTCATCAGAGTGGTAGTGAATTTAGAACATGCATGAACAATTAATGATTTATTAAAGTCTGATATAGGCCTGGACGGAAGATGAATGTGTGGAGAAAACTTCAGTATCTGTAATGATGTTATAATCAAACTAAAGAAGCTTATTGGGCACAGGATGTTTATCTTTAAGATGAAATAAGATAAAATATTTTACTGTCCTTAAAAGAAAATTTGTTGCAACAGTTTGTACCAAGTCTCATAAATACACAGATACATTAAACACCACAAAAATAAACATTCAATACATAAAGCTCTCTGCACATGGCGGTCACTGGGGTCTTTTGTTAAGCAATGCTATGGCAGAAGAAACAAAACTCTGTGCCATAGTGTGCTCATTTACAGTCCAGGGACCTGTACCTGCGATCAGATGGGAGCAATATGAAGGATGAGCTAGACTTGAACGATCCCACAGTGGAGAAATGTACCTGCCACAGAAGCTCATGTACACAAGGTGGATAAGTAATTACTCATAAATAAGAAATATATAGTCATGCTGGTGTTAAAGAGTCTGACAGCTGTTGGAATGAAGGACCTGTGGTAGCGCTCCTTCTTACGCGGTGGGAATAGCAATCTGTTGCTGGAGGAGCTGTTTTCATGCAGGAGGTGAGAGGAGTTGTTCATGATGATGCTCTCTCTGGAGGATGGAGTCTAGGGGGCAGTCCAGGACAGAGCTGGACCTCTTAATGTAGTACTATTAAATAACAGACATAGACAGACAGCCACTTCATTAGATACACTTGTACAATCCAATGTGATCATATACAACAACTCTGCCATGAATTCAACTTTTACAAAGCTTACTCAGTTCTTCACACTGTCAGAGAGATATTAATGTAACTGTTATGTTTATTATTGAGGTTGTAGTTTGCAGTAATGGTAAACTGGACTTCATTATATTGAGAGGTGTTTGTAATATTAATGCCACCCCATTTACAAAGAGGGTAACAAAAGTGTATCTAACTTTTTATTTATTATTCTATATTCTATTCTTTTTTAAAACATTTCTTCTATATATTTCTCATTTATGAGTAATTTCTTATCCACCTTGTGTATTGTGAGATACATTTTTCATGGTGTGCAATCATTCGGTCAATCTAACCTGTCTTAATACTTCTAAAGTCTTTGACTTTTAGTAAAATCTATGATATGCTGTCTTAAATAAATATCATTGGTGTACGGTATGTTTCTGTTTGTTACACATTTTTATTCTGAAAATCAAAATTAAGATATAGCTTGTACTGGAGTGCATTGTGGACTCGAAGATCTCAGTAAGGCATAATTTCATAAGAAGATAAGATAGATGAGCCTACAATAGGGAAACAGCAGCTTGTTTACACAAAAGTGGATAAGAAATTACTCACAAGTAAGAAATATACAGAAAGAAGTATGAAGTAAGACAGTATGATGAAAAACTACTTAATTTATTGGTGTTTTTGTAACACTTCCAGACCAAAATCTTTTAACCCTAGAACACTAACGTCGGGTGATTTTTCACCCACACAATTCTTGTCATGTGATTTTCATTGTGCTGCTGCTGTCTGAGTTGCATGGGTCCTTGGGTAGCTTCAGGCTGCTCACTGATGTCATTAATGGTATGTTTGTTTCCCTCCTCCCCATCTATGGTTTTTTCAAGAGGCATGCGTTCGGGTGATTTTCAACGTTAGTGATAGAAAGTGCCATTTTTTGTCTATCTGTCAGTGATGCAGAAAGTCTGTGCCTTCACCAGACAAGGCTCACATGTCTCAGGAATAGGTGGACCAAAGAACAAGTTCCCAGCTCCATTATTTTTTTTGTTAGGACATTTCTCGTTAAGGATTACCTGATTTTTCAATAATTTTGCTGCCTTTTTAAAGGGTCCCCCATGGTACCTTTTTTATTTTATTTTATGTGATGTATATTGGGAAATTAAAGAAGAATACTACAATTTGGCATACAGTGTTGTACTTTTACATAAATTGATGAAAACTGTATTTTATCCGGGATATTATATCGGGTAAAATATACCTGACGTTAGTGATGGTGTTTTCTTAATTTTAGCGTTAGTGTTCTTGTTCTATTAATTAACTTGAAGGTAGCATATTATTATTGTATTCTTGTAATTTATGTTCAATCTGCCATATAGACATTCATAAACTTATATTTATATGTATAAATGAAAGTCTATTTAACTTACAGCCATTACATGCCACACGGATGTCTTTAGATCTTTAGATTTGTATATTTTATTTATATATTGTTTTTTACTCTTTTACTTTTTTATGTATGTTTATGCTGTTTGCACGGGATAAGAGGGAAACGGAATTTCAATACTCTGTAGGTCCTGTACATATAGCAGCCTGACAGTTTGACTAATTTGATATACTTTATGGTTCTTTTTGTTTGTTCTGTTGTTTGATTAGTGTATTATTAATTGTTGGTGTTGTGTCGCGTTATTATATTATTATTATTATAATAATAATAATAATAAATAATATAATAATAATAATAATAGAATAATAATAATAAGAATAAGAATTTATATTAATTATTATTATTATTATTATTATTATTATACATTTAATATGTTGTTTTAGTTTAGTGTCCTGTAGGTGGCGCTATATACACACACACACTTGCAGGCTCACAGGGCTGGGGAAAAAAAAAATAAAGTGGGAGGTGATGTGAACCAAACATTTACACCCGCCGGAGCTCTTCATATTTCATCCAGAGGAGCGCATGGATCCGGGGCTTGTGCACACCGCTCGCCGCTGTCCTGGATGCTGCACAGATTGAGACAGGAGGCTGCTGCATCCTTCCTCATCCAGTTAGTTTGTTTTTTAAACGTATCCTACAGAAATACAGCGACAGCTGCACTTGTGACAGTTTGAACTGAAGCAGACAAAAGGACACAGGGGACGGAGCTGCTGCCTGCCTGCCTGCCTGCGGTTGTTGTGTGTACAGTAGCCCGGTGTGGAGGCAGTAACGGCGGGGTAGATGGAGCGGTGGAAAGGCAGAGTGGCCCTGGTGACCGGAGCCTCGGTGGGGATTGGAGCGGCTGTAGCCCGGGCACTGGTCCAGCAAGGCATGAGGGTTGTCGGCTGTGCCAGGAGCGTCGACAAAATAGAGGTGGGTGATTTTTATTTTTATTTATTTTTTTGAATTGCAACAAAATTTAAATACTTAAATAAATAAACACTCGTAGCCTGACTGAGGCTAGCTACCATTAGCTTCACAACTTCAGCAGCTCCAACGGTTACAGCCGTTACTGCTTCGTTTGGTGATTTTAACCGGTCAGACACGGTGTTACCGTGACATATTAAATCAACTATAACCTATTAATCTTTGTGGGGGTAGAAAATTACACATTTCACTACTGTTAAGTGAAAAAAAATGACAGCAAACTATAAGGAGCAGTGGCATCACATGAAGCTAAATCAGTGCTATGTGTGTTAGCTCCCTCATGGATATCAGAGTACACACCCTTAATCTGTAATAATGCTCATTGTTGTTATTAGTATGGGTATTAGGTGACTTTTGGCTCAGAGGTCAGAGGTTACAGAGCTGAGGTGTTGTACTAAATGACACCTGAGCACTGTGTGTGTGTGTGTGTGTGGGACAACATTTCCATCCTACCTGCCTACTTATACTTAATGCACAGGCAGTGTTATGGGAGTAATGAACAGGTCTGCACAGGTAGAGTCAACTTATCTCACCACAGTTTCCACAGAGGAGTGGCAGGGCGTCCCCGACTGATATACTCATTTACAGGGGCGCCGCCAGGAATTTTGTGCCCCCATGACAAACAAAAATCAAATCGGTGCCCCTCCTCTGTGCAGCTGTTGTCACCACATCTCTAGGACCTGTCATAGTCCAACGGAAAAGGACAAGCGTGTAAGCATAACAAGCATCCACAAATTCACATATTTGGAGTGAATTAAGTTCGAAAACTTTGCTTCTTTATCACACCTAACATAAAAAGGCAAACGGCTTTTTAAGAGGAGGCATACTGATATAGAAATAGAGTGAACGCAGCATTGAACGAGGTATTAATGTATGCGGACATTAAGGAAGAATATTGCTCGATATCGATCCAACCAGATGTAGTCAGTGGTTATATATATAAAACAGGAAATATTCATGATGGATAATGGGGAAAATTGAGGTTTAAACATGAAAACATCAGAAATACTTCATTAATCCCTGCAGGGAAATTGTGTTTGTTACAGCAGCTGCCAAACAGTAAGTGAGATAGCAAGAAAGCAAAACTTTAACACTATACACCTATAAGATATCCTATTTTAACACTATATACACATGTATAAATAAAACCTAGCAAAAACGCATAAAAACTAAGAAATAATTGATTTCATTACTATATTTGAAATATATATACTCAATTATGATGGTTTAATAATTATATATTGGTTTTTACCTATTTTTTGGGGCCCCTGTCAGTCGTGGGCCCTTGCTCATTTAACATCACTTACAACTGCACAGAGGAGGATACAGCAGCACATATTACCGTACCAGTGGCGCCGTAAAGGGGGGGAAAAGTTAGGACAATTCCAAGGGCCCACGACTGACAGAGGCCCCTAAAAATATTGTTGACATATGTGCAGCTAAGTTAAAAAAAAATCAGCTTTTATTTACTGCTAGGTTTTATTTATACATGTGTATATAGTGTTAAAATAGGATATCTTATAGGTGTATAGTGTTAAAGTTTCTCACTTACTGTTTGGGAGCTGCTGTAACAAACACAATTTCCCTGCGGGGATTAATAAAGTATTTCTGATGTTTTCATGTTTAGACCTCAATTTTTCCCATTTTCCATCATGAATATTTCCTGTTTTTATATATATATATTTATATTCTTCCTTAATGTCCACATACATTAATACCTCGTTCAATGCTGCGTTCACTCTATTTCTATATCAGTATGCCTCCTCTTAAAAAGCTGTTTGCCTTTTTATGTTAGGTGTGATAAAGAAACAAAGTTTTCCAACTTAATTTATTCCGAATATGTGAATTTGTGGACGCTTGTTATGCTACACGCTTGTCCTTTTGATAAAGCTTAAGTTATATTAATTTCTGATCCGATATCACGTTTTTGTTTTGTTTGTTTTTAGGTCAGTGCTCAATTAGCGGTGTAACCAGCAGCTTCAATCACACCCAGTGTGAGAGTAAAAGACAAGTCCGATCATTATTTAAGTCCCTGCTCTCATTGCGACTATGAAAGTAATTAGTGACAGTGGTGATTATGCTTGAACTGCACTTGAATTTGTCATCCAGCGTGTTGAACCAGTGAGTTTATGGCTGTAATTTAATGCAGCTGCAATTCAGCTTTGGTTTCGTCAGCGTGCCCTCCTAACTCTTGTCTAACCATAAGCCATAAGGCGCTGCACCTTGCTTATCGTGCCAGCCAATAATTAAGCATCACTCTCTTCACTTCACGCTTGTCCGAGCCTCCAGGGCTGCTACACCTACATTTAGCCACCTTTTTAGACATACAGTAATGTGTCTGTGCAGTTGGCCACTAGATATATTCTCATGCTTTTAGACGACCATCCATTCTCGCTAATTTAATAAATTTAAGTTAATTAAATCAATATGAAACACTTTAACTGAGTTGGTAGAGTGTTTGGGTGTGGAGACATCCACGTGATACTGTGTTATATATGAATGGACAGCGTATGTGTGACTGCCTGTGATGTGTGTCCTACCTCTTCCTCTTAAACTCGGCAAAGACGTGGAGGACTTAAGGCGTGCTGAATGACGCCTGGGTGCTCAAACAAGCCACCTGTAATGCCATCTACCTGTCAACCAAAGCATCCACGCTGTTAATTCTGCTTAACTTTAAGCCTTAATATAATTTGAACAGGTGTGTTATATAAAAATTCACCCTCAGTACAGTTATCTATAGCTATAGGGACCAAGACCAGGCTGTAAACATGTTTATTTCTGCTGTTAAGTTGGACATTTTAACATGGGCTCTTATGGAGACTCACTTCTGGAGCCAGCTTCAAGTGGATGCTTGAAGAACTGCAGTTTTTGGCACAGCTACAGAGGTTTCCGCTTGGTTAATTCAAATTTTAACAACCAGCGGTATTGCAGTATGAAGCTGTTTACAAAAGGCACACACGTGATGGAGTTTAGTTCCTCATCCAGTGCCAACCTTTGCTCACCAAGTGACACCATAGCACTGTGTGTTACATCTGTGTCTGCTGCTACGGTCTTCAAAGTTTGGCAAGACTCTTGGTGC
Source organism: Larimichthys crocea (assembly GCF_000972845.2). NCBI lineage: Eukaryota > Metazoa > Chordata > Actinopteri > Sciaenidae > Larimichthys > Larimichthys crocea. The sequence goes on from NC_040032.1 coordinate 14,266,941, forward strand.
AGTCATCTTGAGGAGTTCAATTTATGAATCACTTCCATATTTCCACTTCCATATTTCAGTCAGGTCTTTCTTTTTTAACATGCAAACATGTTCCCCCACCTTAGCTACACACAAACACGCCCCGTACATGCTTACAGCGAGTGTGAATTACGCAATAGACGGTCTCGCTCCATTCATACTCTGGTCACATGGCCTCTCCTGTCAATAGTTAACCGCAGCAGCTCGTTTCAGCGCCCGTCTGTGACTTGTGCAAGACTACAACAAGGTCACGACGATTTCAAATCTTTTACAGTGCGTTCGCACGGTGTCAGCCAGCATTAAAGAGCAGTCTTAACTTTTTATTTATTACAGATTACGGCACATGAAATCAAAGCTGTGACTCAGCTAACTAAATATTTGGCCAGTGTAGAGAGAGTGGATGTATAGAGGAACATCGCTCCTATCCGGTGACAGATTTCAACACTTGTACGAGAACTTACTGAGTTGTGTCTGTGTGAGTTGAGGGACAAAGCCGGTATTGTACGCTCTCTTATATGTAAACTGGGTTCTTGCTGTAGTTGTGCCAAACCTGGCATGCTGCTAGTGTGCTAGTGGGGGATGCAAGTGTCCATCACTAAGCAATTGTTCTTGACTTCCCTTTTGGTGTTTATGTCTTTACTCTGGGGAAATAAAGCTTTTATGGTGAGCGTTTCCCTACAGTGATATTCCCACTCGTAGTGGACTTGATAAAACAATAATTAAAGGGTGTAATGTATTCAAATTTTGTGTTTTTTCAGTGTAAACAAAACATTTGAGAGTGGAGTGGAGAGTTGTGGTTGCTGCTGCAGTGTATTTATTGTGTGCCAGACTATAGAGGAGGCGGTGGGGGAGCAGCGAGCCGGAGGGAGACGTGTGGTCACCATGGGCCCTGTGCAGGAATGGAGACGACAGGGACGCGTCCAAGTAGCAGCAACACAGCTTCTCATTAACTCTTGTGAAAGTCCGGTGGGAGAAGCTTTTTATTTTTTGCTGGAAGAAAAATCTCTTCGCACCGTGCACAATGTATTCTTTGAGGTTATAAATCGTTTAAAAGTGGCCTCTCTGTGCGCCGGACCGTGCAGTCCAAAAGTGTGCCATTGAGAGGCACATATGTACGCACATTTACTCTACAACCAAGCACTGCGAGACTATGATTTTTCCTCTGAGATTCCTGCTACATTTGACAGATTTTAAGTCCAAGATCACACCTGTCTCAGAAGACGACGAGGAGGCCTAGTTACCGATTGACAAGGGCCTTTTTTTTCTTGGATATCTCTGGCCCACATAGCCCATATGTTGGGTTATATCTGCTTACCAGCACAAAGTGATGCTGTAGTAAATACACGGTTACGGGAGTGTGAACTCCAGTTGCTGACCGTCACAATAATCACAAACACAAATGTTAGATTTCTTTGTACCTCGTTTGTTTTCGGGGAATTGATTATAACCTGCTGGCTAATAAGGGTGTCAACGTGTACGCCCGCACCTTGAAAGTATAAGATAACCGTGAATAGCATTTTTATGTTTTTGCATTATCTGCAGGTCAGGGCTGCTGTAGAGGAGATTAGGGTCAGAGCTGATGTTAGGCTGGGGGAGGAGAGGCACAGGTTCAGGATGGGGTGTGGTCTGTCACATAATCAATCACATCGAATGGTCGCCTATACATCTAACGATTCCTGGGAGTATAGTTTATCATCAAAACCGAACTCTTTCAGCCCGTGTAAAATAATTAATCATGGATACATGAAAGACCCAGAAGTAGAAAAAGGCCGCAATCTCAGCTGTGTCCATTCACCATTCAATAAATTCGTATATCTGCAATCTATAGCTCGTCCTTCAGTGTTTCAGTGTCGTCACACTTGTTTTTAACCGAGGCTAAACGCAGAAAGAACACCCACTTCTTCTTCATAAACGCGTCTATTTGTGTCGTGAGTCCATTTAAAACTTGATAAAGTGAAACTGACATTTCCGGGGTGCTTTGAGGCTGCCCACAAAAAAAGGGACCTGTCAAGATCTGACGCTTTGGCTGCTGCAATTTTAGATCAGATAAATTTAGAAAACATAATTTATGGGTTTTAATGCTGTCGAGATTTGTGGTTTGGGAAGTGATTCTGTATTTTAAAAAAAAAGATCATCTAGGTCAAATTATTGTACTCAGCAATAAAGAAAACCGTCTGACTGTCTGCCTGTTTAATGCAGCTCTGCACAAAGCAGCGGCCTCTCTGCTTTAAAAAGCGCCTAAGCATTTTTTTATTTGGGTGAGTAAATTCAACCCCAAAGCCTTTGGCAGGTGAGACAGCAGGTTAATTTAAGACCTTGGCTGATCAACTTGAATTCGGTGCCCATTCTGGAGGCGGTAAAAGGTGCTCAGTCATGCTTCAAAAGCTGAGCTGACACAATATACGTCGATCAGTTTCTCTCTCCGTCTACGAATCTGAAGCTGCCACAATCACCTCCTGTAGGTTGTGTCTGGACATCCCGTCCTGTTATTTCACAGTGAATAGATCTGAGTCCAGAAAGGATTTGAAGTGGGTCAGGTCAGACAGCTTTACTCTCTTTGTCTCACACACTCTGCCTCACTCTCCCTCTTTTAGTCCGTGTCCTGATTCTTCTTCATATATTTCCGTGTCTTGTTTTCAACCCACTTTTAATATTGCACATTAAATCTGTAAACCGTCGCCGTGAGAGAAATCACAGCCCCGCCGTCTTCACCTGCTCTGTTTGATTCCCCGTGTCAATTTTCTCCTGAGCTCATCAAGTTACCTCACGGCTTCTTCTTCTTCTTTTTGTCTTACCCATGCAGAACGTTTTTTTCCACTGACTGCACGTTTTCCACTTGAGCTGTGAGCTGACAAAGATGTATACCCAACTAATAATCCATCATGTTACCATGGATTCATGCCCCCTAAAGAGAAGCATCCCTACTCAACAGCACAGCTAATAAGAGCTGTTGCATCCCAGCTCGCAAGGGGAAAGGAAGTAACATAACCCACTGGGACTTAAAGTTATTTATTTTAATGGAATATAAAAAAAAGATGAGAGGAAACTAGAAGGGAAACGAAGGCTGAGTCTATGCTGTCTAAACGAAATCAAAAGAGAAAGAAAAAGCTCACTAACACTCATGTAATGACCAAAAACAGGGAGAAACAGCACACTTAATGTATAAAAATATCTATTTGTGTGCAAAATCATCTAACCTAGCCCAGTCCCCAGGTAGTAAACAAGATACCTCTACAAAAATACAAGTTAACACAATAGTATAATAACACAAAGGCGAGCTTCACACCAAAACACAAGCCTGTCGGGTGGTTCTAACCACAGTATAAAGAGATAGACAGTGTATGTGTGACGTCACCCACAGTTTAAAGTTTCTGAAAAGCAGTTTTGAAGCTCATTGTGGAGGTAGCCCTGCTTCTTCCACCTCCCGACTAATATAAATATCGGCAAAGATGTAGATCATCAGCAGACCTGAGGCGGGCCCGAATGATGCCTGAGTGCTCAAACAAGCAACGTGTAATGGCACAAACTTGTCGATCAAAGTAGCCACACGGTATATTATGGGGATTGGTGGGTTGGAGCAGGTTAGTCATCCTCCTGGTCTCTAAGACGTTGGGACGATGCACGCCTAGCTCGACATACACAATAAACACTTGATGCAACGCAACGCATTGGTGGCAGCCGTAACACTCCTCCTCTTAAGACACAAACTGTAAAAGAGTTATCCTCCCAAAACAGCAGTTGTGATTGTTTTGAGGATGTCAGTGACATATAGATTTGTAGACATATGGTATATTTATGAACTAATGGTAGGTGATGCCGAGTCTGCACAATCTGTGTGCACTACTTTAGAAGAGTGGGAGATATAAACAGATCAATTATATTCATTTATTCCGACTGGAGTGTCTCCTAAAATCTGTTGCACCCACTACTTGTCTGTACATCACTAGCAAAGAGGTTATTACTGCAATACAAATACAACTGTGTTTAATGGCGAAACCCCACCAAGCATGTTTTGGTCTGTTCTCCACGCAACTTCAAACCCACCAAGAGCATTTCAGAAGCGTTCTGACTTTGTTAACTTCCTCAGATTTGGTCATTTTCTGCTCCAGCCGTCGCATCCGTGCCCGTACAACCAGCAATGTTAACCTGCAGAATCGGTTACTAAAGCGTTCTATACATAATTGAAAGCTCTCACATCAGGACTGTTTTTAATGACTTACTATGTGAGCTCATCGAGGGTCTCACAGTCTGATAGGTCTAGACAGCTCAGTGAGCCATTCTCCCTGCACCACCACTGTGCTGTCCTCTCTGTGCTTATCATCTTTCAAGGTGTAAGGTTTACTGGCATTGACATTCCTCCCCGGGCCTCCTGCTATGATAGGTGGGGCGCCTCCCGTCCTGTCCTGTCCTGTCCTGTCCTGTCGAGAACTTGCTGTAAAGCTCTTCTCTGCGTGTCTGTAAGATAGTTTGTGTATGTGTGTGATGCTGCAAGAGGGGTGAAAAAAAAAAAATAAATCACAAAAACGCTAAGTGCAACTGCAGGAGCAGGCCGGCGCTTGTAATTGAATGTGCATTTGTAGCCGAGAGAGCAGAGTGCGAACGAAAAGCACTTTGTGGTGAGAGGATTTTATGAATCTACAACACAAACACAGACAGCTCGAGTTCACCCAGTTCAGTGTTTTCAGAAATGGGGAGGGGTTTGACGAGAAAGAATGCAAATTGGATTGTTTTCGCTTTGACAGCGGCCAAATTGGATTTGTCACTGGGTGTTTGTTTGATATTGGAAACATTTTATAGCTGCCCTAAGCTCACACACACTGAATAGACCCGGCTCAGTCTGGCCTGGTTTTAAAGGGTCTTTTTTGTTTTGGTAACCGTCTCCATGAGAGTTGTCCTTTTGGTTGTCTGCACTGAGCTCCATTTATTATAAACTTAACATGCATAATGATGTGTGGCTTGTTGCACCAATGACTGGCATCAGGTGCAGGAATAACCCATCACATGAGACTGAGGAGGCGCGTAATGCATGCTGGAAGGGAGCTTCACGCCTGCAGCATGTTTCAACTACAAACACGAGGGCTCCAGAGACAGTTTTTTATCATATGATGCACATGTGAATATATTAATAAAGGCTGCTCTCTCTCTGTAGTCGATCTAGTATTTAAGTGTTGCTAACAGAAATACCACCCTCGCACTGTTTACCTTTTGTGTTAATAATAAAGATCTGCTGCTGCTGCCTCTGGCTGTTTTTTTTTTTTTTTTTTATCACTTTGTTTGGGAAAATAAAATGCCACCACACTGGTTGCACCAGTCTGTTACACAACACCGAGCTGCCTGCTCGCGCTTTAGTCTATCAGGGTTAAAAAAGCCTTTTTCATGTGCGCCGGATACCAAACATCAGCTGTCATGCACTCATACACATAGATTGTTCTTTGGATTCACACTTGGGGCTAAAACATTATTTCAAAGTCCCACTACGCCTCTTAAATTGCCCTATTGATCCTTGATTGGAAATCCCCAGAAAAGCCTGAGTCTGTAAATGAGTGTAGTCGCTAACAAAGGGTGTAATTATTTCTCTTATCTCCTTGTCTTGATGAGACTATCCCGAAGGAAGTGTTGTAAAAAACCGCCCTGTTCAACCTTTAGACATTTGGTGGCATTCTCTCTGTGTTTGAGGAAGAGATAATCAAACAAACCGTCCCTCCTACGTTGCTGCAATCCAATTATACAGCCTTTGCCGTCACCTTTGACCCCAACATTCGGCGTGATTGTGCTCAGGCTAAACTTGAAAGAGTCTATTTTTATGTCGCACTATATTCGTTCGGCTGGATAGGGCTGGATGTGTGTGATCTCAAATGGGTGTGTTCCTCAGAGATCTTCCTGATATCTCTAATATCTCTGATGGATGTAACACGGTATTGCACCCAACTTTGTCGAAGAGCTACACCTCATTCATGTACTGAGGGTGACTTCTTATATAACTCACCTGTTCAGATTTTATTAAGACTTAAAGTTATGCAGAATTAAGAGTGTAGACACTTTAATTGACAGGTAGGTGCCGTTACAGATGGCTTGTTCGAGCAACTAAGCGTCATTTGGCCGGCCGGGTCCACCGATGATCCACGTCTTTTTAGAAGAGGCAGGACTACAAACATGGCAGCGGATTTTAAGCTTCAATACTGTCAGTGATTACAACACACTGACATCTGAATGCATGTTGATCGGCTTTAATGCTTCAGGTTTTCTCTCCCTCCCTCCTTCTGTTTCACTCCCTGGCTGCCAACACTCCCTCTCCTCCTCCTCCTCCTCCTCCTCTTCTTCCTTCTCCCTCCTTCTGCACACTTTTCGTGATGACTGGACAACAACCCCCCGTAATGAGGATGAAAATGTATTATGACAGGCAAAATGTTTGTGTGTGTGTGTGTGTCACAGGTACTTAAGAGACGGGACAGATTAGAAGGATTAACGGGGGAGGAGTTACTGACTGATTTATGGCTGCGTAACCAGTCTTCTCATAGAATAAGAGGAGATCTACAGTACAACACAGGCCCTCGTTTGTCTGTGAGACCTCCTGAGTCAACCTGAAACAAATCTAATTTCCCAGCTCTCTCCACTCATGGCTGCTACCTTGTGTTATTGATCCGGCTCACCACTTAAAGCTCGTCTGCCTTCAGCGCTGGGGCATCTTTTTTTATATATATATATTTTTAATCTCCTCTCTCTTCTCTTGCGAGTTGTTTTGCTGGTCTGTTTTACACCAGTTCCACATGAGTGGGTGAATGATTGATGAATATGGTGTGGGACAATGATGTCGCTCGCATTGTAGACCTACTTATATAACAGCCCCCTGCAGGGGTTACAGGCCATGAATGTGCGTGAGTACACATGTGTCTGAGAGTGCCGCGTGGGTGTATGTACACCCATTACTGTAACATGTAAAGGCTTTATGACCTGCTCTAATACTATTTGTCTTTTTGAATTGTAAGAATTTTTATCTTTTGTTGTCGGTCTTATCAAGACTGTCTGGGTAATGGCAAACAGTGATTTCTTTTTTTTAAATTTGCATTACAGAGCTCTGTGCACGCGAGTACAATCTCGTGTAACTGCCCGAGAACAAAAGCATATCTGAAAATAGGATTGTAAAACAAACATGTAGCTCAGAACGTGCATTTAAGAGTAAAATAATTAGATAATCTCATGAGTTGTTTATGCTTTGTTTTATTCTGACACTATCAATCTCTAATAAATTTTTTATATCTGCAAATAAACGCAGAATCTTTAAGCAAGGGACCAAGATTTTGGCATCAGATTAAGTCAAACAGAAGTTTCTGTTTGTAGTTTGACGAATCTGTAACGACGGGGCTGGCATTATATTTGTGGTTTAATATAATAAAACAGTAAATAGTGTAATCACACAACTCACGTCCAACTTATTTGCACAAAGTTAAATAACCGAGACAGCAAGAGACATTTTATTGATTCATAGTATTTACAGTGTATATTGCAGAAAAGGACAGGACTAAGCAAATATGTTTATTTATGTATATTTATTTTGGGGTGTTGATTTATGTTAATGTTTTATTATTATGTATGTAAATAAGTGAGAAAACCTATCAATAGTATGATATAATTAGTCATGTGACTAGTGAAATATGTCTATAAGGAAGGCAGGAAGTTTGGTAGTGTCACAAGAGGCAGCGTCATTTCAGACAACATGACTGTTACAGACCAGATTACAGCATGGAAATACACAGTAAGAGACAGGTCATCGTGTCTTCAGTCACATCTACAGCCTGATGTGCCTTCCTCAAATGCCTTTAGTCTTGTTATTTATAACATTTCTTTATGTGGATAAGGAGACACAAGCATGAAGGAAGCAAGTTTAGTATTACCTAAGGAAGGGCTTGTCAATGAGTCCGTCTGTGGAGTGGTGGAGTTTTGTAATGAACCTCAAAGCTCCATGGTAGATAGTATCTAATGCATGAAGGCACTGACCAGGAGCATGCATGTATAATCTTTTATGAATCCAAAGAAAAACAAAATAGATAGATGGAGATTCAGTGGCAGCATTCAGAATCATGAAAGGTTTGTTGCACATCATCAAAAGTCAGTTGTAACTGACAAAGAGTTGAATAAAGAACAGTGTCATCAGCATATAGATACAAATTTGAATGAACGCTACCATTTATTTCTATTTATTCATTTGTTATACACCCTGTGTTATGTCCAGGGGGCTCGAGGTGATACCTTCGGCCTGTGCACACCGTTCAGACCAAGAGACAGTCCAATACTAAGTCTTTAGCTTTTTATTCATGTATGTATTCATGTCTGATTATCTGAAATGCTAATCGGCTGCAGAGGAAGTCTTGGCCCGGCTCTGTTATCCGTTATTTTTATTTATTTTTTATCCGCTAGCTACACCACAAGATCTGAAACATTGTCAGTAAACCCTAGAGGCTAAATCATCATCATCACACGACAGCTGATTGTTTTTTTTTGTTTTTTTGCTGCTTATCTGTGAGCTGCGAGTGCCGTAGGTGTAGCCAGTATGAGGGCCAGTACTGGCCACGGGAGTACATCTGTTGCCAGGACTCACCCCCACACTCACATAGAGATTCACAGCCTGAGACTTCCTGTTGTTGGAGCACGATCACAGCCCGTTTGCTCTGCTGCTCCCACTTAAACCTCAGTAACTCAGCTGATTCTCCCCTCTATACTCAAAAGAGTAGCCTGGCCTCCCCTTTACATTAACCTCCGTTCTGGATAAATAAGAGCCTCTCCATCAGTCTCTCTGCCTGAGCCTTTCCCTCGCAGGGATTCATGCAAGCGTGACGTAACAAACCTTCACAGGGTGGTTTCACCTGTCTGGTTTTACAGATGAGACGCGTTTTCAGTGTTTTAGCATTTTGACAGCTTTGTTCGGATAATGCCTTCTCTCCAGATAATCTGAGTTAAACAGCTTAGAGGACGAGCAGGACAAATCTACACTGTCCAAGTGTGAGATCAGGTCGATTCACTTTATTACACGTTTTGTTAAAATCCAGAATGATCCCTCAATCCAATTTCATCCTGATTATAAAAAGAAGCCTCACACATATTTAGAGCTGCAACAATTAGTCGATTAGTTGTTGACTATTGAATTAATCACCAAATATTTTGATAATTGATTTATTATTTTGCGTCTTTTCAAATATGAATATCTTTTGACTAACTTCTGGGATGTGACTTTGAGTTTTGCTCAACAATTTTCACCATTACCTTGAATTTTATGGACCAAACAGAAAATGTACAACAGATTAATCGATAATGAAAATGACTTGAGTTGCAGCCCTACGAGTATATTTAGTTTCCTTTTCCCCCCCAAGGAGCAACTGCACAGTCAGCAGATATCCAGGCAGACATTAAACAGAAAATGTGACAACATAGTCACATTGATTCACACAGCTTTGTGTGATGATTACCAACTTTCTGCTGCTCTTTTTTCTTTATTTATATTCTGGTTGTCGTTACATTTCTAAATATTGTAGCTCCCTCCGAAGCAACAGTCAATCGTGCTGCTTCTTGTCTGGGATTAGCTGCAACATTGTGCATTATGAATTTATACTTTCTATCTTTACAACATGCTCTCCTCTGAATCCAACATTTTGGTGACAGAAGAAATCTTTATTATATTTTTAGTAGCTAAGAAGGAGAGGCTGAGGCGAGGTGGCTGCAGTCAGGGTTGGCGATGCAGATGCCTTTGGTCGCACCCTCAACATGTCACATGGCTCTGCAGACGATGGTATCTCTGCTTTGATGGATTTATTCGTGCATGGCTGGACGACAGTACAAAGTGATACATCTGGAAATAAGCCCTCGTCATTTCCTTATATAGGACTGAGGTCAAAACTAACATTTACTGTTGATTATAGATCAGGGACTCCCAACCAGGAGTACTTATACCCCAAAGAGTACGTCTGCAGTCGCTAGGGGAAATGTGGAAAGCTGAATTAACTCAATTAAAAAAATGATTGCAGTTTGATTTTTGGGTTCAAGAGGAAGATAAACAACCAAGCAGGATTACCAATTGTAACTTTTCTGTGGTGTCAAAAGTTTAAAAGGTCAGTACTTCCTCTCAGTACATCTACATGGTCGACTTTAACATTTAATACTTCTGGCTACACGGGTGGAGGTGTTATCATCTCAGTCTACCACCAACCCTCATCATCCATGTCGTCTCCAGTCTAACCGGTACCCAGAGCGAGACATCAGGTGACCGCTGCAGCTGTGCCTGGCAGGAGGATCTGTGTCAGTTTGTATCAAAACCCCACAGCGGTGGACAGCCAGCTGACCTGGTTGGAGTGCAGCCCGCTCGGGCTCAGTCAGCCACAGGCAGAGGCAGCCGATCATTCAGGGTCATGATTTGGATGATGGCGGAAAGTGGAATTTGAATGAATATGCTTTTTATTGTCAGCAAACAAACACACAGGCTGGAGTGGGTTTGGCTAAACTGGAGCTGTCAGGTTACCTCTGGCCCGGCAACTGATGTGGTGTTGGTTTTATGGTTGCAGGCTCTCCCTGCTCTCTCCACGTCTGAGTGGGTAGGGCGTTTATCATGGGATACTATCTTAATTACAGCGCTGCTGCAGGTTAATCATTCCTAGCTTCTTACCTAACAGAGTCTCAGCCCTGATAATCAATTAATGACCACTTTTTTTTTTTAAATGTTGCACTCATGTTGTCAAACTGTGATTTGTGTTTTCCAGAAGCTGGCAGCAGAATGTCAGAGCGCAGGCTACAGCGGCACGCTGATCCCTTACAAGTGCGACCTGTCCAACGAGGAGGAGATCCTGTCCATGTTTTCTGCGATCAAGACGCTGCACAAGGGCGTGGACGTGTGCATCAACAACGCGGGACTGGCCCACAACGAGCCCTTGCTCAGTGGGAAGACGGAGGGCTGGAGGAACATGATCGATGTGGGTGGATCTCTGCAGCACAGATATATAAATGCTTGGCTAGTATAAGGATACGTTCATGCTGTATTGATTTGAGGGTTGTACTCGGAACAGGAAAGCAGAGGGAGGAGCTGAAATGTCGCTCGGTGTGAGTGGAAGTCTCGTGTTTTGTAGAGCTCAAAGAATAAGAGTCGAAGCAGAAATGCGTGTGGACACAGACACGCTGATCCCCTCCCCTCCGCCTCATTGGCTCTCAGGAGACGCTTTGGCTCAGCGGAGGCCCTCTAATGAAAGCCAGCACTCATTTCTCTTGTTGGGACATTCTGACTCATTGAGCTCTTGACCACTGAAGACCTCCCGCTCTGAAGTCTCTCTGTCCCCAGACTCGTGCGTTCATAGTATTCGTCCATCTGTTGTCATGGCAGCCCGCGTGAACGTGTACAGGAAGTGTATTTTTAGCCTGTGTTTAATCTCTACGCTGACCTTGTTTGGTCACTTCCCCCCGCTATCTTGCCACCGCGTTGGCTTTAACCTGCCGTCTATCAATGTCACTACAGGAGCAGCTTAGGGGGACAAGCTGGAGAGGAACAGCAGGTTCAGATGGTTTAACACAGTGACCCAGTGAGCACCAGTTAGCTAGAGTCTCATCACGTGGCATTCTTAAACGTGACTTAGCAATAAACAACACACAGCAGTGAATATAAAGATTGACAGAACCATCCATCAGCTCTTACATAAATGTTTCACCTCCCCTGCAGGTGAATGTCTTAGCCTTGTCTATCTGCACCCGCGAGGCGTACAAATCAATGAAGGAGAGGAATGTGGACGACGGCCACATCATCAATATTAACAGGTAAGCTGTAGAGACAACCTTCAGATCGAAGAACAAATGGATTCTTCTGGAAATACCTCAGCCAGTTTGTTCAAGGTGGTTTTAATCTGGCAGGCCTTGAGCCTCCCCTGAACCCTGTTGAACCTGGAACAATGTGAAGGACTGATACTGAATTTATATCTTCATTTTGACTTATTTGATTCACTTTGATATTGTAATAATAGATGTTTTTATTAATGTTGCTGAAGTTCGTAGATGTATAAGCTGATTTAGGATCCCACTGAGACACTATATGATACCTAAGCAAGTAGATTTACAACAGCGTGACAAGGCAAATTCATGACCTTAATGTGTGCTTGATTCAAGGTTGTAATCAAGGTCCTGTATCCTGTGTCTCTCTCTTGTTCTCCTACCTATTACAGTATGGGTGGTCACCGAATGGTACCAAGTGCTGATGAGCATTTCTACTGTGCCACTAAATACGCTGTAACTGCTTTGACCGAGGGAATTCGGCAAGAGCTTCGAGAAGCAAACACCCACATCAGAGCCACGGTGAGTGCGGGTACATTCGAACGCAAGGATCAGGCACTCAGCCACTAACTAGCTTTATCAAGACGGGCACTCACCCACTCTCATTCACTTAGTTTATGTCTCTGGACTATTGCTCGCTGAGTCCATAAATCCACCTCGATAGTCTCAATTTCAGAGACATTTGAGGCTGTGGATGTGTAAGACACCCATGTAAAGCAGCACTGTAGTGCCCTTTTCTGTAGCCAAGAGATTTGGCAAGAAAAAGAAAGTCGGTATGACTGAGCCGGTGACATTTCCGCTGCAGGTCACTGCGTCTTTTTTTGGCGGACACCCCTGCAGCGAACACCGCCGCAGCCAAGACACACTGCCCGCACTCAAGTTCATGGGAAAAACCTGCAGCTTAGTCGTCCCCATCAGTGACAGACTGCCTCTCCATACAGCCTTTACTTACTTTGTTTAGTCTGTGTCTGTGTCACTGTGCGAACAGGAAGTTTCTAATGCATTTTTCCTCCCCTGCAGTGTATATCTCCTGGAATAGTGGAGACCGAGTTTGCCTTCAGGCACCACAACAGTGATCCAGAGAAAGCAGCTTCAGTGTATGAGAGTATGAAAGTAAGAGTGCGCTTTGACCCAGAGTCAACAGATGTAAAATACCAGAGCATGGCTGCATCGCTTATAACCTCTGTTGTCCATTTTTCAGTGTTTGAAAGCAGAAGACATAGCCAGTGCAGTCACATTTGTCCTCAGTGCCCCACCTCACGTCCAGGTATGTCTCTCTCTCTAACTTTAAAATGCCTCCGTGTTGAACACCGCTTGGTTTCTGTATTGATCTCCCCGCTTTGCGCCTTCAGATCGGAGATGTGCAGATGAGGCCGGTGGAGCAGGTGTCATAGCAGCGACAAAGGAAGCTGCAGGAGGAGCAGACAGACGGCAGCCATGGTGACTCCTTTAGCGACCTCTGCTGGGCAAAAGGGTGGGAGGGAGGGGGGATTAAAACAAATCAACTACAGCTGTGTTGGATCTGCAGGGACGTGGTCGAAAGAGGGCCAGAGCCTTAAGGAGGCTTGTGCGAGGAAATGAAGGGCATGGACTGTAAAACCACTACGAAACCACATACTACTGAACGCAGCGACCTGTTTCTTTTTTTGTGAATCGTTGAGCCCAAACGAGCTGACTCCACACTACAGTAGGAACAAACGACAAAAGGAGAGAGTTGCTGCTGTGCTTATGTGGTCATCTGCAGGACCGTCACTTCAGAGGGAAGAGTATGCCATTGATTGCACATGTTTATTTTTGTTTTGTTTTTTGTAGGTCATATGACATATCTTTTTGAAATTAAATGGAAAGAGTAATTGTAACTGTTTATAAGAATTACCTTTTTTTTTTGTTCAATTCCTTTTTTTTTGTATAAATATTTTAACTCTTGATCATAGTTAGATGTGGTCTCATACTCACTAACCGTAGACGATACTATGTCGTACTCACTGTTAACTAAACGTCAGCAGTCTGTCCAATCCTTACACCAACACATTCACGTTATCCGTGTTCGGATCTATCCAGGTTTCAACCCCATTTAACGAACCATACAAAACGAGAGATCGCCTTGTCTTGTTAAAGCACACAAGGTTCTACAATCCACCTTTTTCTTTTTCTTTTTTTTTTGTTTGCCTGTGTAATTTCAGTTGTTCTGCACTTTGCATTCATTTTACGAGGAGTTCTGAGAAGGAAAAAAAAACACTGGCAACTTACATAGGGGAAAGAAACTAACTCCAGTGCACATGTATACCTTTAGAAATGTGTACCTTTCAGTGGAAATTTCTCCTTTAAATGAATAAATAAATAAAAAACGATTGCCCAGAAGTGAGTTATGGTTTGTGTTATGTTCCCCACCTGCAGGACTTAAAGACACGAGCTGTGGACTTTGTGACAGGTTTTTATTACACCTTATATGACATGACATAGAGTTGCATGACCTATGTACTCCTCTGTTAACCACCAGCACTTTTATTTTATCAGCAGTTTGCATTTGACCTAATAAATGAGTCAGCCACAATGAATGTTCTTCAGGAAAGTCGTTCAGCTTGTATGAACTGTGAATCTGAAATAGTGGCATTCTTTGTCATTTTATTAGCTAAAATGTACTAAATCTTTTTTCTTTTTTTTTTTTTAAGTACAGTTCCAGATCTCTTAACACTCATTGCATTGACAAACATGGCCAAAAGATGGCAGCCTTCGCCAAGTAAAATCCCTAAATCCTGAGCACAAACTCCAGAGTAGATATTACATGTACGCAACAATAACACATAACACTATTTTTTAAAGTATACTCCTGTTTGACTTTGTTACCAGAAGTTTAAGATTTAAAGCTTAATGGCAGACATTGATTTGTAATTAACTCAAGCTTTCTAAGAGTCTGCCACTCTTTTTTTTCTTCTTCTTCTGGTATCAGAGGTTTGTTTCAATAGGAGGTTTTTCAGGTAGATGCACGTTGGAGCTGATGACAGCTACGACTGGATCTCCATTTCTCCCTCCCCTCTCATAATACGGCATCTTTGATATTTCATTCAGTGTGTACGGCGTGAGGGACAGCTTCAGTTTCTGCAGGAGAAAATGCACCAGTAACATGAACACACACATATCATGGATAACACATGTACTACTTGCAATGTAAGATGGTAAATCTTTGTCACCTGCATGATTGAGCCAGGTAGCACCCACAATGTGTGAACGGCACCCAGAGGAATCCAAACGATGGAGGCCATGGCAATGACCCAGCCGATCCCCTGAGCCCATGGAGGGAAGATGTAGTCCTCATAGCGGGCTGGTTTGAACTGGATGATTGAGAAAATCAGGATAACCTGCAATAACAAGAGGAAATATTTTTTTAGAAGATTAGTTGTGATACTTTTAGGTGGATCTCGAGGACAAATCTTCAATCTGAATGACTTACGGTGATCAGCACAGGATCAACGATGAGCCAACACAGTCTGAAGAAGATGTTGGCTCTTTTTCCAGTCATCTCTTCCAGGTTGTCTGAAAGGCGAGTCACTCCTGCACGTGGAAAGCTAGTTCAATAAACAGCCATGCATATTTTACAGTATTCGGCAATGAGTAAGAGCATCATCGCATTAACTGGTTACTGAAAAAAAGAAATGTTTCTTCTCACCATAACTCCAACAGATGGCTATAACCTCAAAGAATGCAAGAAACATGATGGACACTATGGCAGTGTAATGGTCCATCAGCTGGAAAACATAAATTCCTACCTGAAAGGAGACACACTCTTTAGAACAGCAGGTACGTGAGACGACTATTTAACAATGTGGGCATACTTTGGTTAAAATTTATCCAGTCAAATACAGTCTGTACCTGCATGACCAAAGGGATCCCTAGGAGGAAAGCTGCACCGCAAACAGCAAGAACAAACAGCTCCTTCCTCTTGAAGAATTTAATCAGATTTTGGTAGAATTCATCCATGAAACTGGTCACCAGCACTTCAACCATTGCAAACTGAGCAAACAGCAGAAAAGAACAAAGAAGTTGCACCGTAGCTCTGTATGATTAATGCAGATAATCAAGACTTTTTCCTGGGGGATTATCACTGAAGTTGTACCTCACTGTCCAGTCCAAGGCAAAGCAGCATGAAGAAGAACATCACAGCCCAGAGCTGAGCCACTGGCATGTTGGCAAAGGCTTGTGGATAAACAACATAAACCAGACCTGGACCTGGATGCACAAATGCAACCACGTAAAGATGTAAAGATCTCAGTGTAGCAATGCTGATTGAAAAAGTGAATCATGACCCATCTAGAAACAGAAAATTGTGACAGAAAGAGTAATATATTTATCAACGCCTCTCAGTGAAGTAAAAAATCTAAATGTATCTTTGGAATGTGAATTATTTATAAAATTAGTGTGGAAAAAAATAAAACAATAAACTGACTGGCAGCAGCCAAACAAAATACATAAAATACAGAGAAACACTGTTATTTTACACATTTTCCCTGAATTATTACAATCAAAAACTTTCAATAAAGTAACAATACTAATAGTCACTTTACTGAAATTTGTATGTAATTTAAGAGAGCATATATTATATATATTATAGTTTTGTTTTGTTTTCTGTGCAAGAAAAGAAAAAAAATATTTTGCCATTATTGGAGCAATACTTAAAATAACAGTTTGTTAATTTACAGGTAATGTCTGTAATTTTACAGAGATTTGTATACTTCTTTTGAAACAGAAAACTACTGTAAAATGTAAAACAAGTACACATTCATGTAAAAATTAATTAGATTCAGAACGGCATGTATATTTGTGTGTGTATGCGTTGATCTGTGTGGTGAGCCACTGTGTTAGTATCTGTAAAAACCCAAAGTTCTACTCAACGGGGATCTGAAGCCTTTTCATGTCAGCTCGAGCACTAAATGGAAAACATCTCTAGTTAGTCAGTGCTGTTTCTGTAGCAGCAGTTAAGCATGACAAGCTTGTCTAAACTCTTAGACTAAGAGGTGGCATTCAACTGAATTTCTCCTTTATTTGATTAGAATAATTACCCAGTCACATAATTATCATTAGAGAAAAAGTGGCACTCTCTAAATCGGAGTTAATTAAGACAGTCTGAAGTGATACTAGTTCTCTAGGAGCTTGTTTTGTTTTCTTACCATCCACAGCCAGATCACTGACAGGAATGCCCTGCAGATGAGACATGTATCCAAAGGCAGAGAAAATGACAAAACCTGCCAGGATGCTAGTGACGGAGTTGATGATGGATATAGTCAGGGTGTCCCTGTGGGGATAGAAGATGTTTTTTTTTATATATCTATGTGTATTTCTGTCACTGCTGAGGGGGAAAATTGAGTGTAGGAGGATTTTGGTGCATTACTTCAGAACGTTGTTGTTGAAGGAGTTATAGCTGGACATGGCCAAGAGGGACCCAAAACCAATCCCGATGGAGTTGAAGATCTGAGCTGCAGCATTCACCCACACCTGCAACACAGAGCAGCGTTCATCCAAAACCATGCTGCTGGTCCGAATCCTAGTATAAATCTTCTTCTCTTGCTACTGCAGCACCAGTTAATTGCTCTCCAGTGTCAGACAGAACCAGTACCTATTTCCAGTTCCTCGCCTCCCCTCTTTTGTCTTTCTTACCTCCACTGAGAGCAGCTTGTCCCATTTCGGCACGATGAAGAAGGTTATTCCATTTAGTGCGCCGGGAAGCTGCACATTATTGATCAGCAGGGCAATCAGGATAACATATGGGAATAGAGCGGTAAAATACACCACCTACAACCAGAGAGAAACAAGGGTTACCATTCACTCTCCATCCATCCATCTCTGTCTCAATTTCTTCTTTGTTTTCACTCACCTTGCCTGTTGACTTCACCCCCTTAAAGATGCAAAGGTAAATGAGGATCCAAGCCAGGAGGAGAATAAGGAAAAGCTGCCACCGGATCGTTCCTGCTTCTTCAACTCCACTGGTCTGCTCCAGCATCTTATATCTTCAAAGGAGCCAAAAAAGTAGTGATAATTAATGTTTAAAGATGACTGCATTCTGCATTAATGCTGTTGGTTAGTCATTGCAATCAGGTGGACAATAAACAGGGAAGCTTTAACATGTGGCGTCCCACACGGCTCCATATTGGGCCTCTTAATGTTTCGGTGTTTCGTACTGGTTGCTGTGTCATCAAACCATCATTCATCTATCTAAAGTAAATAATATTTTTGTCCACTGTCAGTATTTGTCTACAAGAATATGCCAGTAATCTTTCTACCACAAGACGATGCATAAGGTCATCTGATTGTGACCTCAAACAAGTCTTTTTATTCTGCTCCGTCCAGACTGAAATATCTCAACAACAGATGGATTGCTATGAATTTTTGTGATGACATTCATGAGAAGATGAATTCTACTAACTTTGGTGATCCTCTGACTGACTAGCACCATTAATAGGTCAAAGCTTTCACTTCCAGTCAACATCAAGTGGCAACATCCATGGCTGGGAAGTGACGCCAATGCACAAAGTGCCGAAAACTGCAGTTCCTCCAGTGGCCACTTGAGACTGGCTACAGGACAAGTCAGTCTCCATAAGTCCCCATGTTAAACTTCATAGCAGAAATGTTTACAGCCTGGTACAAAAAACAGTTTTGGTCTCTGTGGCTAATTTCCCTGTTCATGACAACTCTGCTGAGGGTGAATTTTTATAGAATGCACAATGTTCTTTGTTTATACTCTCTATGTTCAGTATCTACATGATTGATTGGTACAAAGATTCATGGTCCCTAGAGTCCTAAATCATACTTATTTTGGTGATTGTGATTTGTCTTCTAGCACCACAAGCAAGTTCACATTTGTAGGTCAAAGTAAAATATCTTTTTAATCTAACTGTTGGATGGATTACAATGTACTTTTCCGTTCTTGTCATCATCAGGTCAAAATTTTGTCCAATAAATTCAAAATTAACTACATTCCCAGTAGCCTCAACTCTAAATCAGTCCATCCATTTTCTGTAACCGCTTATCTTTACCAGCATCACAGGAGGCTGGAGCCTATCCCAGCTGTCTTTGGGTTTAGATGAGGGGACAAGTCACCAGTTCATCACGTGGCAAGCATAGAGACAAACAATTGTTCATGCTCACATCCACATTTACGGGTGAACAGGAACCTGCTGTGAGGTGACAGCGCTAACCACTGTACCACTGAGCAACCACAGACTTCTTTTTAGCAGATTTATAAAAACTCGGATGATGCTTATACTGTGCAGAGATGACAGCTAGTACCAAGCATATTATAAATGTTCAGTAAACAATGTCTGCAACTCATTTTCTTAAAAGACCTACATTCTGACAGACTAACACCCTCCAGCTCCAGTTATTTATTTCACTTATTTCTGCTGTAGATTGAAAACTGAACTTTTATGGATCTAAAAAACTGTTTTTGTTTACAAAGAATGCTACAGCCTAACAGAGTGAGCCTGAACAGAGACAGTTTGACAAAAAGAAAATCTGAATCTTGCATTCCACCTGTACATTTATCTACTAACAGGTTAATGAGTAAACCCATTTGAAAACATAAGGTTTCACTCCACTGTCTAAACAGCAACATATCCACAGTGAAAAATGCCGAAGATCTTCAGCATGGCATTATTACATACTGTAATATTTCTCTAGTTTAAGCAAATAATCTGTTTAGTATAGGTACTGTATAAACATTTTACATTAGACTAATGATGATGTTAAAACATGACTCAACATTTCTCATACTCAGACAAACTCTTATCACTAACCTTCACTTGACTGATATCCCTCACGTGACTCTGATTAAATGTGGTTTCGATTTAATTAAGATATAATTACCAGAGTTGTTGTTTAAGCCGCTCAGACTTTTGTGACGCCACACTGAGTTTGTAATCCTGCTATAATCTGTTAATAATCTAATCTGGTTTTATAACTCAGCACTGATTTCTCCCGTGCTGTGACACTTACTTGAAGAACTCCTGGCTTGCGGTGGAGGAGTAGCTGCTGTTGGTGGCGTGATTGGTACAGTTTGGTGTGTTCCAGGTGTTGTTGCAGCTCTGCCAAGGCAGCGGCGCCTGGAAGGAGCTGAAGAGGTAATAGAGGGCCCAGGTGATGACGACATTGTAGTAGGTGGACATGATGAAGGAGATGGCTACAGATGCAATGCCCACTCCTGAGGTCAGACAGAAGTATTGTAAATATAATGTTTTTTGGACACCTTTAAGTGACTGGAAATGTTCATTCAGTACCTTTTAACAGAGGGCATACTATAGCCAGAGCATGGACGGGCCCTCTCCTCGTGAACTGACCCACCGTCAGCTCCATGTAGAGCAGAGGGATCCCCAACACTATCAGCATGAACAGGTATGGCACCAGAAAGGCACCTGGCAAGGAATGATGGCAAGTCAACTGTCACACACATTTTCCACTGTACTAGTTTTATGGCATCCTCTAATCTTTAACTTTTCTGTAAGTCATCCTGCGCTTAAATTTTTCCTCCTTATATCTTGGCTTCTTTGTAACGAGGCGTATGAGGCATTCCCTCCATAAAACTTTACATCTTTATTATTGTAAACCAATGTACCTTCCAACTGTGTGGACATACACATGAAATGCTGATAGTGCAGATAATTTCAGAACAATTTAAACACAATCAGAGAAAACTAGGGTTGACTAGCAGCCCAGTTTTAGACCCAGTTTTCAGACCTGTGTATATGTACACATGGTGGTCTGGTTTATTAATTCAGTGGGTGAAATGTCAGCTTCGTTTCTCACCTCCTCCACTCCTGTAGCACAGATATGGGAACCTCCAAACGTTGCCCAGGCCCACAGCACAGCCAATCCCAGCCAGGGTGAACTCTATCTGCCTGCTCCATGTGGGTCTGTTAGACTGTTCCTCCATATCTGCTCCCTGTGTCAGCACTGTCGCTCGTCTGGGCCCAAACTCCATGGAAAAGTTGACGGGAATATAAGTGACACTGAGTGATATAACCTTCCACCTTTTATTATCTGTAATGATTAGCTGAGCAGAAAACACTCTAGCGTGCAGTAGCTCTAAAGCTCACAAGGAGGGAGAAGTTTGTCTTATTTAATAGGTGTCATAAAAACACGGAATCAACATGGGTTGAATACATTTGGATATAGTTTTTATTATGGCGAGCTGATTATTTAATGTATTTCTCTTTATTCATTTCATCTTAATATGTCTGATTGTATTTGTTTATTTATTTTCTAACTCTCTTTTTATTAGGTAATGATATTATAATCATATTCCTTTATTACATTACAGTAGAATCTGTCTGGTATCCTCTAGCACAATAATCCAAAAAACAAGTATGGACCAGCAAAGTAAATAAACACAGGAATAAAATTAAAAAAAAAGACCACATACCAGGGAAATTCACTTATCACAGTAGCTCCTATACATGGATGTGGATAAGAAATTACTCATAAATATGAAATACAGAGAATAAATCCTTCTTACATGGTGGGAGTAGCAGTCTGTTGTTAAAGGAGCTGCTTAAGGACTCCACAGTCTCAAGATGTAACTTGTTTTCACATCCATAGTGTAGCAGCAGGGAAAATTCTTGATGTTATAAAAATTAGGATTACACTGATATTTAGATGTTTTTAACTTATACAATGTTTGTTCCTATTTATTACATGTCTTGAAGGCATACTGGCTACTCATTAGGGGATATGTTGAAGAAAACTGTTTAGATGCTATATATGCAAATTTTCTGTTAACGATTCACAGCCCATCTTCAGGAAAATGTATAAGAACCAACTGTCAGAGCTCCTCAGGGAGCCTTTTTCTCTGTAACCCCTTTAGTGTGTTGCACTGTGAAACACTCCTCTTGTACAAGAATAATAAATTCAATTAAAACTTTGATGCTTTGAATCCGATCCTCCTTATTTAAGGGTTTCCCATAATGCTTTGAATCCGATCCTCCTTATTTAAGGGTTTCCCATAACACTTGATGACTATAATGACTATGAATTTGCATTTCCCACAAACTCTGTCACAATAAAAGTTCCCATAAAGACAAAAAGAGTCAAAATATCTTTTGTCCTTTAATCTTTCGAGACTCGCTCGTTATACATGTGCAATATGCCGCATATGAAATGAGGTTTAAAGGTCAAATGTGTAATATATTAGGGGAACTATCGTAGCATATGGAAGAAATATATATAATATAACCAATAACTGTAATAATAATAATCATTAGAGTATCTATGTGTTATCATTTTATGTGTATAGAGTTTCTACAGAATGGACCAAACGCTGGGTCTGGATGGAGCCTATCGTGTTTTTCATGAGTTTCATGGGTTCTCCTACTGTTACGGGAATTTTAAAGAAAAATCCTTAAATAAGAAGGATCGGATTCAAAGCATCAAAGTTTAAGTACATTTTCCTGAAGATGGGCTGTGTCAACCCCTGTAAATTGTTAACAGTCAATTTGCATATAATGCATTTAAACAACTTTCTTCAACATATCCCCTAATGAGTAGCCACTATGTCCCCAATCTTGATGTCACCTCTCTGACCTGTCCCTAGGCCCCATTCTGTTCTCAAATCCCTCTATTTATACATTAACCTGAACCTTACCTTACCCTGCCAGTCTCAGGAAAACAGCAATAAAGGGAAATGCCCTAAGGACATATAATGTATAAGTTAAAACATCTAACTAGCTGTGTAACCCTAATTTTTATAACACCTACATTTTTGGAAGGGTGAGGTGAGGTGACGGGTATTCAGCAGGTTACACTCTGCAGCTAAATATCTACACTGCACCTTTACTGTTTAAGCAGAGCTATAGTGGTTCTTTAGATGTGTAACCACATAACCACATAAACAAAACCACACAGAAGCTTTCTAACAGGCTTTTATTAATCAACCTTCTTTGTCTTTGTAATTAGACTCACATCCCAGTTGGATATTTATAGATTTCCTTGGGGGGGACAACATATTTATCATGCTGACATTTTAGAGAAAACCTTTACACTATTTGGCGAATCAGGAAATTACAATGTACAACTTACAACGTGATAGGTCATCTTAGCAACGGGGAGTCAGCTGATTGGATATAGAGTATGTTCAGCAGTAGCATCAATGTACACGTGGTATAAACACTGAGATTTATGGGGTAAGATGGGCAGCCAAGATTCACCGGGTCACATAAAGGCCACTGGAAAGAAAACCAATATGAAGCATGCCCGAGGGTGTTGGACACCACAGGTCGACAAACACGCCTCTGGTGGAAGGAGGAATGTTGAAAGGTGCAGCAAAAAAATCTGGAGGATGGAGGATGGAGGATGGAGAAGTAGGGCTGTGGGATGAGAGAGGCACTCAGACAGGAGCCTGTAATCCACTTCCTGTTGGGATGAGTTTACGACAAGCTCACATCCATTTTTCATACTTAGCAAGGTACAGACCTCAAACTGATGTCTGCCACAGCAGTTGAGCTGAACTGACCTTTTGGAAGTTCAGAAAAGGACGAGGTTGTCAGTCCAAACAACAGCTGCAGGCCTAACCCAAGTCAAAAATTGAATATAATATTCATTAGTATCAGTATTAGTTTTCAGTATTGTATAGCCACCTGAAAATAAGTATTTGTGTTTTTGTTTACCTTAAAATGAGACTTTTAAATCTACAGACAGTGACAGTGTAAAGACTGGACGTCGTATCCGTGCCTCAAAATCACCTCAGGAATGTTTGCGAATGCAGCTCAAGGGATATTCAGAGAGGAAACAACATGAAGTCCGGTCCAGGACTTGATCCTGACCTGGAGCCTGTCTTGTCCTTTGTTAATGCAGCAACAGCACTCACGCATCCATCTGTCAGCCGTATGGAAAAGCACAATATCACGATGGCACAGATGAAATCAACAGAGTATCATAGCATGATTATAACAGGTGTTCACATCATCAGTGAAGTGAAGTTGACAACAGACATAAATGAGCAACCATCAAGCATAATATGACTGATCTGTGAATCAGAGGTCAAGGTCAAGAGTTTAAACGTGTTGCTCAGCTTGTTCTCCGTGTACACACAGGAAGAAGCTGAGGTTAGTGCCCTTGTCTCAAGTTTTAAATGCAGACAGGCAGGTGTGTGATATTTGATTACATGTTGTGTTGATGAACTGTTTCCTCTGCAGGAGAGCAGGGCGTGCCCGCCTTTTCCTGCATGATTACAACCTATCAAATTATAATTTTGGTAATGAAGGTTGTGATTGTGCAGGTATGCTACTATAAAATAACTTTGAATGAGCGAGTGAATAAAAGCATTTAAAGCTTTTGGATGATTATCCATCCAACATTTTCCATCTGGGTTAGGCGTGCCCCTTGCAACCCCCTGATTTCCCAGATATATATTAAAACTGTTGCTATCACAGCAATCTAATGATAGCAAAGGGCATAAATAGTGTGTGATCCTCTCTCTCTCTCTCCCTCTCTCTCTCTCTCTCTATGGAAAATTACAATGCCTCTTGTTTAGGTTTATTCGCGTGAGAGGAAATTTTTTTAAACAACCACGCCCATTTCACTATTATGATATATCCCTCTGCTGTTGGAGGAGGGGCAGGACAGCAGGGGAAGGGTGGTGTGTTGATCAGTTGAGTCAAACGAGCAGCGAAAAGGAGCACACAGCGGAGGTGGTGTAACTTAACAAAATAAAAGCAAAACGAGCACTCCCGCATTGGAGCTGCTTTTATTTTGAAAGTCCAAGCGCGTGAGTGCGTACGTTGTGCTTACGTTCGAATTGACGCAGCCGTTAGTCGATTCGTCAGTTGGTGGGAAGAAGAAAAAAAATCACCGATAATCGACAAAAAACTGCGTTTATCAGCTTAAATACTTTTGTACACGTCGAGTAGGTTTGGATTTACGTTTTTTTAAACTGTCGGTAAAATGGGAAACTGCCACACCGTTGGACCAAACGAGGCCCTTGTGGTTTCAGGTAACGTTACTGCCTTTTGTGTGTGTGTGTGTGTGTGTGTGTATGTATATGTGTGTGTGTGTTTTAAACGGTCCTCCTTCCTTCGGTTTGTCAAGTAAAACGTTTAAGAAACGTTCAGTTAACGTTTATTCGAGGTTTGGCTCATATATATATAAACGTATCGAACAGGCTAACAGAAAGCAACCGTTAAGGAAACCTACAACAAACCACACGAACATGTGATGTGTGAATTTCGCAGTTGGTCCACTCAAACCACGAACGACCAAAAAAAATGCTTATATCTATGTTGTTTGCTCGCTAAATCTGTTTCTATGTATCCTAAAAAATTAAATAGCTTCAAATGAGAGACGACTGCAACATTTCCCCTTTAAAAAGACAGCATAAATATAACATAAACACACCTGTTTTTTATTTACTAGTCTTCTGAAATGTGTTGTAATACATTTAAAAATGCTCTCCACATTTTTTTGGTTTTAATTCTCTATCTGTATCTTACATATCTCATTTTTATTTCATTTAGTCACACTAAACTAGCTATTATATGGTTTACTACAGGGATTAAGATGTTTATTTTCTGTCTTGAGCAGTGGATTTAGGGTATGGTGGTGGCTCTCTGCTGCAATACAGCAAAATAAATTAAATTACAAGGGAGGCGCTGATAAACTCTTATTGCACAAAGCATCATGTGACAGGACACCTAAGACTTTCTTAATTCCCGGGGGGCCCCTCATATAAAAACTCAGGGGCCCCCCCTTTTGTGTCAAACACCCACTCTGCAGTGTGTCACTAATTTCTATGTCGTTGGCCGATAGTAACACATTCCTCATTGATGTGATGCGGATCTCAGGCCTCACTTTTTTAGGACCTTTGCCTCTGTTTCGAAATACTACATGTGATCTTATAAATGTGGTTTTGCAGGCTGTAGCATAAGCGCTCTTCTGTAACTGGATCTGTTTGTGCAGTTTTCCTGTTTATTCAGCTCGTGATGAAGAAAAAAAGATTTTCCATCTCCAGTACACTTTTTTTTTTTTTAAATTTTATGTCAGAGCGTGTCAGTTACCACATAGTGGAGTGTAGATTGGTAGGAGAGCTGAGTGGGTGTGAGTTAAACATCCAGATTTCAAAACAGAGTAATTCCACAAATTAGGAAAGACATTTTAAGGGCGTGTGTTTGCTAAAGCGTAGTTTTCTTTGTGACTCTGCGTACCGTACAACTAAAGTTGATGATATATTTTTAGCTTGTGTAAATTCTCCCCATTCATTCACTCCCCCTCCCCCCACCGCCTTTAAACTGAATGCAGCCAGGAATCTCAGTTATGTTAGTGGTGGACCGGAGCCACGGGGGTGGCGCGTCTAGTACCGAGCGTATATCTATAGGTCCTCGGCATTTAGACTCGGCAGGACTCCGTCCAGCCCACATTTCCTCTTCAAAGCTGAGTTTCTAACCTGTTTATTTAAATTAGTTGTAACAGAGCATGTCCAACAAATATAGTCATGGTATGCGCTCTGCTCGTGGTTGGCCTCTTTTGGGATTCAAGAAGTACAAAGGCAAAAGTCAGCATAATTAAGTCAGATATCGAATTGTTTTGTGGCAAGACAGAGGGACATGAGGCAGCATAAAGACCCACGTGACTTGAGTTTACTGCTCAGCTTTCCAAGTACTCTGTCCCTTTTCCTGGCAGTGCTACCGTTTCCTGTGTCAACCAGGGATGTGCCTCCATTGTATAACGTGAAGAATGGGAAACGTAATCTGCCACTGTGTTAGAGACGGTGATTTCCCCTTATTTAAATGACCCCAAACGATACTCTTTAACTGTAATGTTGAGGGGAAAAAGCATCAGCCGTTTGTGATATGATGTGGGTCATTATGTGCTGCTGTAATGTTTGGTTGTTGGTCTGTGTCAGTAAAGATAGTTCATCTACTCCCCCCCTCCTTCCTCTGTCCGTCACTTAACATGTGACAGCTGGGAATGTCACACTAAAGGCTGCAGATTAAACCATCAGACTGAGGCCAGCGAGCGGGAATAATATGTGTTGCAGAAACTAACTTTTATCTTATTGGAAACATCTCACGTTCACTTAAAAACTGTTGTTACGGTAATTTCCACAGCGTCACGTTGCGAGGGGAATCGGATATCTTTGTTTTGCTGCGAGGCATTTGTTTGCTTTCACGTGAGCATCGTCAGGAGAGTTTATCGTAATGCGTGAGCTGGAAAATTTGCATCAAATCACATAAACAACCGAGATTGAATAAACCCCATGCTGCACCATGTGTGTAGATTAAATTATGAAATAAAATCAGAGTGGGAACGAATCAGAACGAAGCATTTGCATTGAGAACACAAAGGTGTTTTACATCTTTTAGCCCTGATATGAGGGGAAAACACAGGTTTAAACAGGTTAGATCACAATAACTCACCTGTGCGTGTGGGAAAGAACAACAGAGGAGCACATGCTATGTGTGTTGTGAGTAGACGATAGATTGTGGTGTGCGTTTATGAGCTGCTGATCATCTTGCAATGGAAACCACTTGCAAATTATGAAAACTAGGTCACAGTCTGGAATACTCCCTTTCTTACATGCTGCAGCTACAGTTGCAGTTATTATAAATGTACTAACTAACATGACGTCTATTTCATCTGTGTTCTTTCCAAAAGGTGGCTGCTGTGGCTCAGATCAGAAGACCTATGTTGTAGGAGGCTGGGCTTGGGCCTGGTGGCTCATCTCTGACATCCAGAGGTAAGAGCGGTCTGTCTGCTCTGGCTCCAGACCAAAGGCAATCTCTCAGAGCCAGTCAGTCTTAGATGGCACTGCGCTCGCAGACTCACTCAGGAAGCTTTTAAGAAGAGGGTTGGCTGCAGATCGTCACGACAGGTTGACACGTCTGAAAAAATGATGCTCATCTCGGTATTAGAAGTCTTACTCTCTCCGCATCTTAAGCACAATACCGAATTAACAGGCTCTTCCTCAAAATATGTTATACATAATAAGATTTCAATTCCTAATCAGTGGATATATTTTTTTACTTTTAGCCCTTAGGGGTCTATCTCTTCATCCATTTGGTCTAAATTTAAGTTTTTCCTATTATTAACAAACCAACAATACATTTTACGATCTTGCGTCAAACCCTTTAGCTTCTTCCTCCGTGCCATAGGGCTCCATTGTTGCCCCAAAACTACTAAAAACACACCAGTGAGTCACACTGTTGCACTCCGTGACATGATCCTTCATTACCATGATCATGGGCACTGGTTTATTTCGAGTCAATCCCATATACATTGTTCCAATGCTATAAATATTCTCTTGGACACCAAATTTAACCCACAGCTGAAGCAGCAAATGTTCTGTTTAAATGTTGCCATGGGATTTGTTCACAGTAAGATAAAATAAGATGTCTGATGAGGCAGGTATTTGTAATTTAGCTGAGTGAAGCTGCAGCTAGTTGGAAAAAAATGAAAAGGAAATGTTTATTTCTCTTTCCTACACTTATAAAATTGAGTGAAGTATAAAGTATTCATGGTCGATTGAGGCAAACAACGTTGATATTAAAAATCTAATGTTTACCAAATGTGTAAACAGAGCGGATCACCGCTGCTTTAAGTGCAGCTCCGACCAACCAGCGTCTGAGAAAATGCTGGAAAGATAAACACATGGTACACAATGTGAAGGTCAGGGAAAGTTACAAACATAATATTTACAAAACAACTCCAAAAAAACATTAACCTCTTAGTGCGATGAACTTTGAATTCTAAACTTCTGACAAGAAGAAGAAACTGAAAAAAAATGTGCATGTGTTTGCATTTGAAAACAAATCTAATTTGGGTTTTTTTGTCTTCCAGACTTTAAAACCATGAAACAAAATCTCGAGTCTGATCTAATCAAGTTTACAGTAGTCCGAATCAAGAGACCTGCAGCCACTCAACAGGAGGAAGACTCGTAAACTGTTTGTTTGACCTTTAACTCGCTGTAAAGTACAAAGCTGCATACCCTAAAATGTGTAAAACCTCAGAGTTTAAAGTCGCTGAGTTAACGTCTGAAGCAGCGTTCGTTTGCAATCAAACTGTTGAAACAGTCTGGACTGTTACGTAGCCAGCTTGTCTGAGTGCTCGCAGATATATTTATTTGTGGTTTGGTGTTTTTATTTTTTACCTTAAAGCTCCGCTGCATCAGGCGTTTTTTTCAAAACATCTAGCTGTTACAAGAAAACTGCTAAAAGTTATCTGTGGAGCTCTTGGTTTTAATCGATGTGTTACTTGGTGTTTGCCCGTCTCTTTGTTTCTACTTTGCTAACCTGCTTTGCTTTGTCTGGTGTCGATTTTGTTCTGTCTCAAGCCCCAGTGTGTCGTCTCCTTCAGGTTACCCATTTCCCACTAAGTGCTGCTCTTTGTCTTTTAGTTGCTAGGAAACGAAATGGTAGCAGCTTGACAATAAAATATAGTTGATGCATGGCTGAATTTATAAATCCCCATTTAGAGACCGGCCATCCCAGGAAAGCCTGTCTCGTCTGTTTTTATTCGCCATTTTGGTCGCAGTGCAGTTTGATCAACATTTCTTGGCTGATAAAAGCAGATGATGATCTTGCTCCTCTACAGAGTCCACTTCAGCTAAAAGCCCTGTGTGCATAAGCTAAACAAGGAGAGGCAGTGTGGCTTCCCGCTTGTGATGCAGTAATCATGTTAATGTCCAGGCCTGTGACTCATTGATCTAATTCTTCTGGAAAGAAGTAGGAGGTGGAGCTGTTAGAGAATCTCCTCTTGCTCCACTCAGCGCCCCTCCATGTCTTCGCCTCTGACAACAATAAATCCAGTCAGTGTACAAATCAGTGTTTATTGTAAGAGAACAGCTCAGGTTGTTTTTATCAGCTCTGAAACATACTCACTTAAATAATCCATCCGGAGATTAGTGCTGAAGTACAGCGTAATGGTTGTTTGGAGAGGACATTCCTGTGTAATCTCCATACAGACGTAATCTTGGAGACGTGCTTGGATCAAGAAACCTTTCAACGCTGACTTGTCATCTATGGATCTCACTCTTTGTTCCAGTTTACTCAAACATTTGTTAGAGAGAATCTGTGGCAGCTCTGGTTTTGTATGAGATGTCACATCTAAACATAAAAAAAGAGCCTTTGGCAGCAAATATCGAAAAGCAGCAAAAACAGGAGGTCAGGTTGTGTCTTTTACCCCCTCTCTCTTCCCTCTTCTTCTTGACCTTGGTTACTGACATTCCTAACAGCTGTTGTCCAACTTACTGTTTTGCCTCTGCTATTCCCGCCTGCCTGCCTGCCTGCGTAGAATGTCTCTGGAGGTTATGACCATCCTCTGTCGCTGTGAGAATATCGAAACTTCGGAGGGTGTTCCCCTGGATGTGACAGGGGTGGCTCAGGTAATGCATAAAAAATAAATAAAAAAAAAGACCCCACCCCAAAAACAACAAAAAAAAGCAGCGGCTGGTGCTCGAGACCACAGGACGACTCAGGAAAATGGTTTAACTAACAAGCTAACGTCTGTGTGTGTTTGTTTTTTCTCATCTTCATGGCTTTTTTTCCTTCGGCAGAGGAAGGGAGACGTCACTAACTTGGGCTTCGCCATAAAGCTGAACTCTGAGTCACCTTTGGCAACGGGGTCAATATATGGAGGCTATAGACCTGGCTAAATTGATCACTGATCAAAATACAAATTGAATTATTTCAATGAAGCTGCATTTGATTATAAAATTCAGACAAAAATCAGAATCCTACAAGGTTTGGATAGCGTCTAATTTTGCTCCGTTGTTAGTGGTCTGGAGTCCTTGGGTGAATGGTTTTCACTTTGTCCTGTTTCTTTACTTGTGTTCTGGCCCTTCCCTTCATTTGCTTTCCCTCCGAACATGTCAATTTTTATTTTTTTATTTTTCCACATTCTTCACAGGATAACGCTTGAGATTATGACCCTGCAGCCCAAGTGTGAGGATGTAGAGACAGCGGAGGGTGTAGCTATTACTGTCACTGGGGTGGCTCAGGTAAATCACCACACTTTTCCCGGGAATGCCAGTTCAGACTCCTCCACTAACCCACAACCCCACCCTCCCTCTACTCCCTCCTATCCCCCTCCTTTCTCTCTGGCATCAACCCATATTCACAGCAGAGGTGGTATCTCATACAGAGGGCTCAAGTGAAGATGCACATCTATATTTTTGATTAAGACATTAAGGTACAGAAACACATACAAACAGATGTTGGGTCAAATTGTTGTCTGCATGATTCCCCCTCATATCTGGGCAGAATACGCCGAGTTAAACTCATCTGACCCGGCCTGCAGTCAGACTGACAGTGGCACTGTGTCCAAAATGCAGCCTCCAGTTGGCGCTCTGTGTCTGATAACTCTTCAAACTGTAGTCGCATTTCATTGTCACACGAGTACCTGTAGCTGTACGCATTAATGTAGGCTCTTGCATTTTGTTGACACAGCGTTATTTTCTGTCTGAACCTGGGCATAGTGGGTCAGGAGAAGGGGGTCTGTGTAGAGCCTGATGTTCAGTGTTTTTTGGTTTCTTTTATTGTGTCTGCTGTTTGTTTGTTTGATGGTTTCATCCTGTTCAGTGCCAAATTTAACTTGTTTAACTTTGAGATGTTAAAGGGAAAATCCACCTTAAATTAAAATTCACTGTATCCATTTGGGTAAAGACATGTACATGTAAATACAGGATGATATTCTTTATTTATAGCACTTTACAGTGCGACAAAGTTCTTAACAGTATAAAACAGTGAAAACTACCAACATTAAGGAGGGTTAACAAATGTTTGGTAATCTAAATTTGACACCTATTCGCTGAGTGAAGGAAGGTTTCTCTTGGTCAACAGCATTCTTTACAAGTCACAGTCACTTTATATTTATCATGCATGCAGAAGATAAAAGCATGTTCCAGCAAGCACCGAAAAAAAACAAAGCCAAGCTCTTGCTTGCCTTAATCGGGGAATTAGTTCTGCTCATAGACGGTATAAATAAAAATGAACATAGGTTTTTGAAGAGCCGTTGTGAAGCTCAGAGTGTGGTGGATCTTGGCCTGCCTCTCTCTTTGCAAATTCAAAAATGGAGTAAAGACTGGGATCATGGGTGGACCTGAGGTGGGCTGAGTGAAGCCTGGTTGCTCAAACAAGCCACTTGTAAAGGCAGCCACTTGCTAATCAAAGCTGTC